>NC_044905.1:5594423-5894423 GCF_001633185.2 Quercus lobata | reverse complement strand
TTGAATTTTTTTATTTTTTTTGGATAAGTATAAATCACCAACTTAAATTACTATCCGTGTACATAAACAGCAACTTATAATAGATTACGCTTCCACATATCACAAGAAAAGAATAAGGCAGTTATTTTAGAGGCCAGAGAAACACCCACTTCTTTGAAGATTCTAGAATCAAGATTGACCACAGACAACCAATTAATTCATTTTTACTGCAACATTGTCACTCTTGAGTTGGGAGAAATGTTAATAACTCTTTAAATTATAGGGCACTAAAAATTCATTGATTCAAGGGATCTATGACTTCCCAAAAAACCACAAGAAGAGAACCACAGCTGGTAAACATGATGTCATTGTAAATAAAGGAATTCCCAACAATTGTGAAGTTTCCACAGGGAAAAGGAGTGAAATATTTATAGCCTAATTTTATTTAACCAGCTCAGAACTCATAAATTCGGGCCTGTCAACAGAATCCCCAGAAAGTGGGGAACCTTCCAACTCTTTGTGATGGTGAGGTGTGAACATGAGGCATGTGATCAAATAAAAGGTTGAATCGAAGAGAACATCACAATGAATGATTATCCATAAAAAAATCCCACTGAGATGGATAAGCAGATATCAGAAGCAAAAATGAACTCCAATCAGCAAAGTTTAATATGACAAGTGCATGTCAGAAAATCGACAAAATATATAGGCCCCACAATGAAAAATCCTTGGAAGCAAATTTGGCAGATTAGAATTTGCAGTGAACATACATTCTAAGAATCACATAAAAATTAAAAATTGATCAAGGGACAGTCCAAAATAGGAAATTAACAGCATTAAGCTCATGATAAGATGCATGTCAGTAATCTTATGATTCATATTAAATGTCAAGAAAAGTTCTCTTTTTGTTTTTAGTAAGCAATATGTCAATAAAAGTTTCAATGTATGTTCGTTATACAAGAAACCCACAACCAAACCAGCAATACTAAATACTTTACCGTCGTATATGTATTTAGCCTTGTGACCTCGAATCCACGATTAGACAATCCTTCCTCTGTAACACATACACCATAATTGTTGTTTAAGATTTTGCACAACCTTTTTTAAATATAAAAACAAAGAAAATCAACTAAAAGTATGATACTAACTGCTAAATTATAAAACATTGAGACTATAAACTATTAAGCTTGGGCTACCCCTCACCACACAGAAGTAATTTGTAACTACCCCGTACCATAGGAAGGTAATTTGTAATTTACCCACAAAGAAAAACATCATCATCATAGCAGTATTGTTAAATGCGGATTAAAACTCAAAGCACAAAGCCTCAAGATCTAAGCACTTGGCTTGGTCAAAGTGAAGCTCATTTAATGAAGTGTCCCCAAAATCCCTCTTATCAAATTCCTTAACATTTTTTATGTCTTGATAGGAGTATTCTGCAGGTTTTGAAACTGCTGGTTAATTTTGGTTTCCTATTTCTGTATATTGTTAATTAAAAAAATCCACAGCTGGCCACTTTTTAAAGTGGATATTATAAGCCAACTCTAGCTACTAGTTTGAGTCAACAACTGCATGATCACATACTACTTCTCATCTACCCTAAAACTTTACTTGTATTACTGCACCAAGCCAATCAGACTGATTTTGCAAAGCACAACACCATTCTCATTCTCATAAAATATCAAAAAAATAACATTCTCAGTATTGAAAAGGCCAAAAGAAACATATAACAAGAAGCATATCACATACCAATCTCACTGCTAGCTTTTGCAGAAGCAGGATATAGGACTCTGCATTTTTGTCCATTCTTTGGAAGCTCAGAAGCTAGAACCTTACCTGTCGCTGGAGTGAGACAATTCACAAAAATTTCACATTATGGTGCTTAACTGAATCAAATAATAGTAACTTTTCAGAAGAATGAATTATCCATTGAACAAAATACTATAAACAATAAACCATGGTAGCAATGAATGATACATACTCAAAAGAAACACCCCAAATTGCTCCAAAACAAACAATATATATACACACACGTATGCATATAAGTATCTGTGCATGTATGCATGTCTGTGTTCGCATGTATAAATGGAGTCAATAATCAGCCCTAAATGCAGGAAAGCAAACCCAACTAAATGTCTCCTCAATATAATAAACTAAATTTCTGCAATCCATAAAACATTCTCATCAACACAAGACTGTTCTAACAAATTCAATTTTTTAGCTTTTAGCAAAGCAACTAAAAAAATGTTGGATTGTCAAGAGTCTAATTCATGCTGATTATCAAGATTCATGTATGATAATACCCCCAGTGCTCATCGTATAGATTATCATGTGTTCCCAATAACAGGAAGCAAAATGCAAGTTTAAATCTAAGTGCAAGCTCACACATAAATACATTAATGAGTACCTTTAGAGGGAGCAAAGGCAACGCTGAGTGATTGCTTTGAGGACTGCATTACTTCCTCAAAAACGCTCGCTGTACCAGCTCCCACAACACCTACCTTAACATTTGGGGTCCCAGCAGCCCTAAGGTTTTAAATAAAGGTCAAGTTTACCATTTTCGCCAAGTATGAAAAGAAGAAAAGAAAAGGAAACCAGTATTTAATTTAAGATCTCTTTGAGGCACCATATTTTATGATATGCTGAATTACATCCAGCATCCTAGGGAATAAACAATTTTCCACACAGCCTAAGCATTATGTCAAAAAGGCAATCAATTCATAACTAGGTATAGAACATTTCAATTGAGAAATATAATATACATATCCTAAAATGAAGGTTGACATGCAGCTCAAGAAGACAGGAGACACATTTGAAGCACAAACAAAAATTCAGGTCACATCTTCTAGAAAATTTGCAGAAAAAAAAAATACTTTTACTAAGTGGGCCAGAGTATAGTTAACAAGTTCTAAACCTTACTTCCATGCCTCCAAAAAGACTGAACCCGCCTCAGGGGAAGTTATGACTATCCAGTCAAATGTAGCGTCTGCTGCCATAAACAGAAAAGAAGAAATAATGTGAAAAATAAATCTCATTTGTTACATGTCAGGCAAGCACCACCAACCAATCATTCTTTAATGACAAAATATATGCAATTAGGGGTCATACTGGGTAGGGGCAAGAACTTTAAGAGGCATGAGAATAACTAGTTGTAAAAAGCCACACAACTGTCCAAAATCATAATAAAAGAAAACTAAAAAACAAAAATAAGAAGCAAGTTCAATTTCAGGCAAAGAATAAATAAGTCATAACTAAGGTAATTGGGACCCTGGACATACACCAGATCCAAGACCTATCCTAACTATATCTCTTTAAAGATTCATCTCATATTTACCAGTCCAAATTAATCCAGGCTTGCCAACTCATAGCTTGGCATATTATCCGCACAAACACAGCATTCCAACTGACAAGGAAATTGTCATGTGGTTTGATTCTAGCTACTCATACATGCTGCCACAGTAGAGATAACCTAACCGTGATCAGTGGTAGAATGACATCATTGGCACTTGCATTAAAGAAAGTGGGTCCATACCACCAACAAGCTAAAACACAAAGCTTGTGATCTTACCATTTAATACAGAAGAAAGCCTATCTAGATCAGGTCCCTGTGTATGCTGAATGAGGGGAAGCTCCAGACAGTTGATCCCATGTTTGGCCTGTACTCAACAGTAGAAATTTCATCTTAATTCCAAACTGTATTTGACCACCCATTCAAAAAGAATCCCACTGTAATATATTTTTTTGGTGGTGGACAGACAGCTATCTGTCCACTGGACACAGCTGAGTAAGCATGATGCACAAAAAAATAATAATAATAAATGGATGTAATATTTTGCAAAGAACACAGCAAACACAATGCGAGTAAAACTAACAATGGTGCAGCACCATACTGGTTTTAATAAAATTAACAGTAAATCAAAATATTCATTACCATATAGCTGAAACTATGTTATGGATAAAAAAGGGAATAGCTTTTAGTAATTGAAAGAAAAGATTTGCATGCAGTGCCGGTGGATATAGTGAACATTGTAGAGCAATGGCATCGAAAGAAGTGGCAAGGCAGATAAAACTAAACAGGTTGTAAATGCAATGGTTGTTAATGGGTGGCAGCAATGGATGCACAAGATCAGTGGTTGCGAATGTGTGGCAGCAACAGATAAAAAGATTAGCTGCAGAAGCAATAGTTGTGGTCTCAATGAAACCATATATAGGTGATAAACTACAGTATGCGTCATTCTTTTGTGCTAAAAAAAGAGAAGTTTAGATGCAAGATCAAGAAAATCAGGTTTTTCCTTCTTTTTGCTTGTTTTTGGGGCAGAAAAATGGGGGGGTGTTGTTGCATTCATAATAAAGTGAATGAATTTTTCCTTTTTTGGGGCTTGGGATCGGTTGTGAACAAAAACAAAATATATGACACTAAGCACAAACACAAGGAATTCCCACTTCATTATTGACAAATTGTGAAATTATCATCCATTTGAATAGACGCATCATCAAACTATTGATAATAATAAACCTTTTTTTTTTTTTTAAATGCTTCATGATAGTCTAGTTTTATGCAAATCATATCCAATCTACTTACCAGCCACTTCATTTTACAAAACCAATGGCAAAAACACAAATAATTCAATATGACAAAAACAACTAGTATCACCATGTGTTAACACTTAACACCATTTTTTTTTCTTCATCCTACACCAAAGAGAAAATAAAAGAACATATTTTCTCTTCAAACTATTTATTCATATAAAAAAAATTTCAGCCTACACACAAATTTTTTTTTTCCTTGTAGAAAGTGAACCAAATGTAGCTTTCTAAAGCTGTTCAAAATGATTAGATTTTGGCTTTTTCGGAATGTAACATCAGTCTACTCTCAATAGTACATGCAGATAATGCACAAGCCGTAGAAATATTAACTATTAAATCAAACACCAAATCCTCATGCCAAACTCAACTACAACAAAGAAATTCAAATAAATTGAAGATACAACAAAGTGAATGAAACTAAAACTAGCAGATTAAAGAAAAAGCTACAGAAGCACCAAAATAATGCGTTCTGAAACCCTAGAAATCAAACCGGAAAGCAAAAAAAAAAATTCTCGAGAAGATAACAGTGGCGGAGAGAGAGAGAGAGAGTGAGGAATGACATACCAGAGCTTTGATGAGCTTGCCATTCTTGCCACGCTCTCTGGTCACCACGACCTTCGCCTTCGAATTCGGAGTAGAAGTTGACAAAGACGAAGCAGCTTCGAATCTGAGCGTAGAGAGAAAGATTCTTCGTCGTTGTGAACAATGCGAAGAAGAAGAAGAAGAAGAAGAAGCAGCAGCAGCAGCAGAAGTTGAAGGAGGAGAAGAGAGAGAGAGCGAGGAGAGAGAAACTTGATGAGCCATTTGGAAACGTGTTGCGCAGAGAAGATCCGTTTTGAGACAGCTGTTGACAAATTAAATACAACCGACCTCTATTTTTTTTTTTTTGAAACTAACCGACTTCTATTAATTTAAATTTAATTAATTAATTAATTATTCCTCTCGTCCCAAAATATCTCCCAAAAGACACTGATTAAAATTAGGAGTATTAAACAAAGACGACTTAAGCTTAATCAACTTTAATTAATCAAGTTTTTTTTTTTTTTTTTTTTGAAAATCAACTTTTATTAATCAAGTAGGTACACCTGTAGTAGCCGCTCGAAGCCACGTGGCTATTAACTATTGGTTGGTTCGTGAAGCCCCCATTAGTGGTAATAATTAGTGCGTTAATTTCACTGTAAAGTAGCTCTGTGCCTTTTCTTCCAACACTGGCCACATAGATTTGTGGGTTTGTTAGTGAGGGTGTGGGGTCTATGGTGATTAAACAGACTATCTTATTATGACCGTCCGATTGAGAATGGGGACGAGAAAAGAATGATACTGTAGTAATAGGTTTTTGTGCGCCACATGCACTGACAAGGAGATAAGTTGGATTTGCTCTTAAAAAATAAAAAAAGTTGGATTCTGAGGGGACCATGTCACTGGATTACATCAGGGATGACATAGTCCCGAAATTATAATAGAGAAAAATTAAGGATGCTCTAATGGTTTAAGATATATTTATAACGTTAGGGCACTTTTAGTGTGATGATCATTTTACAAATATAAGTAGAGATGGAGTCAAGAATTCTACTAAGGGGGACGTAAGCATGAACTAATTTTTTTTTAAATGAAAATCCAAACTACCATTTATTTGTTATTAACAAAATATCAACAAATGAAAATACATAAAAGAGCTGCTTCTTAATATATTGTAATACAAAGTTAATAGTATTGGTGTAAATTTATATAGTTGTTGTAGTAATTTTGCAAATTTACATATTTTTAGCTTGTCTCCTCCTTCCTCATTGAAATACGTAAAGAAATAATATATAAAAAAACTATATGCAAAATGAATAGTATTGGTGTAAATTTACACAATTATTATAGTAACATTGTAAATTTACTTTTAACTTGACTGACGTGAGAGATTTTGGTGATTTTGAGACTTGACATTGCTAACCATGTCCCATTACCAATTCAACTTGTATGGTTGTTGGCCCATCATTGGAGGGCCCATGGGTCGTAGGTCGAATAATAGTTCCCCAACAGGCCAACCCATGATGCTCGGTGGATTGAGCCGTGGACTATTTAGTCCTCAAGGTCTGACGTTGCTCGGGGCCCACTCCGAGGCATCTTGATAATGCCTTGGGGGATATCACCGACAAGTAACATCTGGCGTCTGTTGCAAGTCCCAAAAATTAACACACCTATTTCCAAAGTGAGGCCCTTTTTGTTAGGAATAATCCTAAAGGGCTTCACCTGCACGAAAAATCCTCAAAAAGCAATCATTACTGGCCCACTAAGGAAGGCTATAAATAGGAAGAGAATAAGAAAGGAAGGGGTTAGACAATGGAAGGTAAAGAACCAGAGAGTTAGAGAGGGAGAGAGAGAAACCGAGAGCAAACCACCTCAAGAAGAAGGTAGGCAATTGTATACTAGGTATAGACTTTTGTCTTAGGAGCTTTCCATTGTAGAATATTCATACACCCACAACAAGTAAATTGTAAGCCCAACAAAAGAGTTAGCCCATTAACCAAAGTACAGGCTCGCACAATTGGCGCTGTTTGTGGTGATCTCCTACTTAGCTGTAGTTCTAGGCGAAATTAGCTACCTTTGAGGCCAACCAGCATTCGACGAGTTCTGTGAATAGCAAGTTCGGGGGTTCGTCTCGAGGCTCGAGTTGGCGAGAGAGGAGGCAAAAAAGGGATTAGGACTACAAGTATGAAGAGCACAGGGAGTGGCAGGACTCAGGAGAAGGATCCTTACAGTTGTATTTACCAGCATCCTACATTCTCGAGAAGGAGCAATATGATAGAAAGGATCAGGAATTAGAGTGCTTGTGTAAACAAGTCAGAAATTTGAAGCTGGAAGTGCAAGGTAGGTGTCGGAGAAGGAATCGTGGTGAATCTCCCAAAGATTTTGGCAACACTGTGGAGAGTCGAGGGGAGTTTTACCACCAAAGTGGTTCACACCAATCAAGGGAGAGATCTTGTGAGTTTGCTGATCGACTGTCGAATTCCCCCAACCGACACAAGCATCACAGTGCGGCGATGGATGCAATGAGTTGGGCTCTACAAAGAGTGGCTCAGTCAATTCAAGAGTTTCGACGAGTTAATTCAAGAGTTCAGGGCTCGATTTATGACTTGTAGTTAGGTGCCCCAACCTGTTGACGCACTACTATCCATGAAGATAAGGGCTAGAGAAACTCTTCTGAGTTACGCCAACAAATATTGGGAATTGTATAATGAAATTAAGGGAGGCAATGAGAAGGTGGCTGGCAGCACCTTTAGATTGGGACTTCCACAAGATTCAGAGCTAAGAGATTCGCTAACCATGAGGCCCCCTGAGAGAATGCATCAGTTAATGAGGCGAATTGAAGAATATAAAAGGCTAGAGGATGATCGGCAGCAAAGTAAAGGCAAGGCGCCCGCAACTTCGTAGTATGCAAAGGATCCACGGCCCGGGGGCTTTCAGTCAAGGCCGAGGAGGGAAGTGAGAATTCAAGAGCCTAACATTCAGATCGGGGAGATCAACGTGGCATTTAAAGAGCCCTTTCATAAGATTTTGGAGCGGATTACGAATGAACCATATGAACCATACTTCTGGTGGCCGAGCAAGATGGGAGGTGACCCTGCAAAAAGGAATTAGAACTTGTATTGTACATACCATTGGGAAAAGGGACAAACTACCGAACAGTGTAGGGTATTTAAGGATCATTTGGAGTAATTGGTGAAGTCCAAGCATTTGAAGGAGTTTGTGGGGGCGCCCGAGGGCAACGCTACGGGGCAAGCGTCGAGAACCCAGGGGAACACACTCCCACCACTGTTGGGGGTTATCGAAGTTATACATGCAACTTCAATTGGTACAAATTTAAGTCAACACAAGGGAATTTTGAGTATGGCTTTAGTGGAGAATCCCGAGGGCGACACTTGGCCTAGAAAGAAACCAAGGTTGAATCAAGGGCTAATTGAGTTCAGAGATGAGGATTTGGAAGGGACGACCTAACCGCACGACGACGCTCTCATAGTCACTACAATAATTGGTGACTTTGCAGTGAAGAGAGTGTTAGTAGATTAGGGAAGTGAAGCCGAAGTGATGTACCCTAACCTATACAAGGGGTTAAGGTTAAAAACAGAGAACTTATCTAATACGACACCCCCTTAGTAGGATTTAATGGTAAGATGGTGATCCTTGAGGGATAAATCTCCTTTCCCATTAATACTGAAGGAAAGAGGTAATGGTAAATTTCATTGTGGTGAATTCCTTCTCCCCATACACTGTGATTCTTGATCGGCCCTGGATCCACACTATGGGAGTTGTACCATCTACCTTGCTTGTGAAGGTGAAGGTCCATACCGAACAGGGGATTACTGTGGTAAGAGGAGATCAATAGATGGTAAGGCAATATTTGTTAGCAGCTATCAATCGAGAGATTAAGTAGAAAAAGTTGGCCAAGCAGTACCTATCATAGCAATTACAAGAGCCCGCAAAGGGCAGGAGGGCTGACAATGCCGAGGATCTGGTTAAGGTAAGTATACTTCCATATGAGAATAGAAATTTCCAAATAGGTGCAAGCATGAGGTAGGAAAATCAGATAGCTCTGTTGCTGAACTTAGTTCAGAATTTGGATATTTTTGCCTAGAACCCGTACAATGTCCCCGGGGTCGACCCAAAATTCATTGCTCATAAGTTAAATGTAGACCTATCATTTCCGCCCAAGAAACAGAAGCCAAGGAGGTTGGTAAGCAACATGTTGAAGCCGTGAAAGAAGAGGTAGAAAAACTAAAACAAGCTAGGGCAATTCAGGAGGTCTTTTTCCTGAAATGGTTGTCGAACACCGTGGTGATCAAGAAAAAGAACGGAAAGTGGCGGGTTTGTGTATACTTCACCAATCTCAATCGGGCATGCCCTAAGGACCCCTTTCCTATCCCTAAGATTGATCAATTGGTAGATGCAACATGTGGACACCTAAGGATGAGCTTTTTGGATGCTTTCGAAGGCTATCATCAGATTGCACTAATAGTCGAGGATTAGGAGAAAACGTCCTTCATAACTCCTGAGGCCAATTACCACTACACGGTGATGCCTTTTAGCCTTAAGAATGCGAGGGCTACTTATCAAAGGATGATGACTAGGATGTTCAGAGATAAGATTGGGAGTACGGTGGAAGTGTATATAGACGACAAGGTTGTGAAGAGTTGGGAAAATCGAAGACACGTAGAAGACTTGACGAAGGTATTTGAAATACTCAAACAGCACAAGCTACAAAAGTTGACAGGAATGATAGCTTCGTTAAACCTTTTCATGCCGAAATCGGCAGACATTTGCCGACCCTTTTATTAGTTGCTGAAGAAATGGAAAGGGTTCCAATGGACAGAGGAATGTGAGGAGGCCTTCCAGGACCTAAAAAAGTATTTGGTCAGCCCACTGATATTATCTTGTTTGCATCCAAGGGAGGATTTATATATGTATCTTGCAGTGTCCGAGCATGCCGTGAGTTTTGTATTGCTGAAGAATCAAGAGGGAGCACAGAGGCCAATCTATTATATCAGTAAAACATTGGTCGATACAGAAATCGGGTATTTGCCTTTGGAGAAACTCATATTGGCATTGGTCCATGCCGCCAGGAAGTTGCCTCACTATGTCCAAGCACATACTGTGTACGTATTAATCGAATATCCCCTACATTCTCTACTTAAGAGATCTAACTTTACAGGAAGGATAGCGAAGTGGGGTACTAGAATCGGGTCATTCGATATCCGATACAAGCCCAGAAGCTTGGTCAAGGGACAAATGCTCGCTGATTTCATCATAGAATTCACTCCCATTAAAGGAGGCCCTAGTGGGGTCTATAATGTTGTTACCTAACCGTGGAGGGTGTTCGTTGACGGTGCATCCAATGCTCGAGGGGCAGGAATTAGTATCATAATCATGTCCCCAGAGGGAGTAAAGCTAGAACATTCTTTAAGGTTAGGTTTATGAACATCAAATAATGAAGCCGAGTATGAGACTCTTCTAGTACGACTTAGAGCCGCATAGAAGCTAAAGGCGGCTGATGTGGAGATCTATTCGGATTCTCAGCTAGTGGTGAGTCAAGTTTATGGAAGTTTTGAGGCCAAGGATTCTCAAATGGTCGAATGTTTGAGGTTGGTAGGTCAGATGATGAGTAAGTTTTAAAAGGCAAAGGTAATCCAAATCACTCAAGGATAGAATAGGCATGCCAACTCATTAGAACCATTGGCCTCATCCTTAGATAGTGAAATTCCTCGGTTGATTACGATAGAGGTAGTACACGAGCCTAGCATTGACCCACAAGTGGGGGTATCGGTAGTTTCGGCATTCGGAAGTTGGATGGACCTGGTCATAGAATTTCTAGCTGAAGATCAGCTACCGAGTGAAAGTAAAGAAGCTGAAAGGGTACGTAGAGTTGCTGCACAATTCTGGTTGTCCCAAAACCAAAGGTTGTATAGAAGATCATTCGGGGGTCCTTATCTGTTGTGCCTCCACCCCTCCAAAGTTAATGACCTTTGGACTGAATTACACGAAGGAGTATGCGGCAACCATGTTGGGGGCCTGTGGCCGAAGATACAAAGGGACGCTGCTGAATATGTGAAAAGATGTGAGCAATGCCAAAAGCATGCCCTAGTCATACATCAACCATGAGGGAATTTAAACCCAATTAGTAATCCATGACCCTTTGCGCAATGGGGGTTAGACATCATTGGGCCGTTTTCCCAAACAATCGAAAATAGAAGGTTTGTTCTAGCGGTCGTTGAATACTTTATCAAGTGGGTTGAGGCTGAAGCATTGGCAAATATTCAAGATGTAGATGTCAAGATGTAGATGTCAAGAAGTTTGTATGGAAGAACATAATGACGAGGTTTGGGGTACCAAAATCTCTAGTATCAGATAACGAGTTGCAGTTTGACAGTAAGGCTTTCCGTAAGTATTGCAATGATCTTAAGACTAAGAACAGGTATTTGACCCTAACATATCTGCAGAGTAATGGCCAAGCCAAGGCGACGAACAAGGCAATCGTGAGCGAATTGAAGAAGAGGTTGGAGGGAGCAAAGGGCAAGTGGACCGAGGAATTGCCAAATGTGCTATAGGCTCACCGAACGACACCGCGAAGATCAACTGGTGAAACCCTTTATTCCCTGGCCTATAGAGCCGATGCAGTCATACCAGTGGAGATAAGCTTGTCCATTATAAAAGTTTCAGGCTTTTCTCCAACCGCCAATGATGAGTTAATGATGAAGCAGCTGGATTAGTAGTAGAACAACAAGAGATGGCAACTATTCGGTTAGCGAACTATTAACAAAAGATGGCTCAAAGGTATGATAAAGGGGTAAGATTGAGGGAATTCAGTGCTAGGGACTTGGTGCTGCATAGGGCATTGGGAAGTGCTAGGGATCTAAGCGCTAGGAAGCTGGCTTCGAACTGGGAAGAGCCGTATAGAGTTACTACAATTGCTGGAGTAGGGGCATGTTACTTGGAAGATCTGGAAGAGAGACCACTTCCCCGACCATGGAATGTGCAAAACTTAAAAAGATATTACCATTGAATATGTTAAACTTTGAAGAGTGTTGTACTTAACTATCTTCATTTTAATGGTACTGTATATTTGCAAAGTATGGTAGGCGCTTTTTATTCAAAAATTATATCAAAAGTATCTAAGGACAGAAACCTAGCCCCGGCTGACCCCAGTCACCAACTAGGTAGAAACCTCATTAACAATTTTCTAAGAACATAAACCTAACCTTTGCCTGACCCCAGTCACTAACTAGGTGGAAATCTTATTAAAAATTTTCTAAGGACAAAAACCTAACATCGGCCTGGCCCCGGTCATCGACTGGATGGAAATCTTATTAAAAAAATTTCTAAGGACAGAAGTCTAAGCTTAACTCTCCCTAAAAAGTAGGAGTAGGTGAATGGATTAAAAACCGAAGCCTCGTTCTCGGTCTACCCTATTTCAAATCCAAATGGATCTCGGGGGAAGACATACACAGTAAATACATAAGATTAGAATTGCTTTAAAGTATGAGAAATGTTTGCATGGTTCATCTGATGAGAGTTAGGATTAACAAAGGAATAATTATACAAAAAAAAGAAAGGAAAGGTAAAGCAATCCAGATTATTTAAAAATAAATATATCCGTTCCCAATGTATTTGTCAAAACCTTAAAAGAGTCAAGCTTAATTTAAACATTTAAGCACCAAACCTCGATGACGAAAGAAAAAAAAACAAAAACAAAACAAAAAATAAACGTAATAATAAGTCTTAGGCTTCGGGGTTTTGAGTATGCTCGGGAGGATTGGGAGGTACGCCCATGACCATCTGAGGATTGAGATTCGGCAGGGTGGATTGTGTCATTTGACCTTCTGCGGTAGTAGGATTGCTCGGAATGTCAAATTCGATCACCTCGGTATAGGATTCAATTTCTTCGACTAACTCCCTCATACTAAGGCTATCTTCCTCTTCATTCTGAGTGGGGTCCCAAACAGAAGAAGGTTGCAGGGGCTTGGGGTAGGGTATTTGATCAGGGTCTTTAAAAGAAGAGTCATTAAGGAGACCTAGAGCATTTACAGCAGCCATCCACCCCTCTCCAAACCCATAGCACCGAGATTCAAGCATGATGGGCTCACTGGAGTTCTAGGCGTCAGCAAATCCCATATTGTAGAATTTATCTTCACTTTGCGCATTGCAACCTTCAGGTCGGCCACCTCCTTATCCCTGGTCGAGATGACACTTTCAGCTTGAGCAAACCTTATCTCAGCATCACCCAGCTTCCCCTCCAAGTCTGTCGTCCTCTTCTTGGTAGCTGCACAAGACCTTTCGGCTTTCGCAGCTCTCCTTTTGGCAACCACCAGTGCTACAACTTAGTCCTGCAGAGTGCCTCAGATACCTCCTTAAGAGCCCTCTCCTTCTCAGCCTCTTCCACGGCGCCATTTAGTTGTCCCTCCAACATATGTGTCATTTGAGATGTCTGACAAAACAATTGAAACAAAGGGAGAGAAAAGCCAAGTTAGAAGTAGAAATGGAAATAATACGTAAGTAAAAAAAATGGGAGAAATTGAAGTTTACCGCAATAGTATGCCATTTTAGCTTAAGGGAGATAGCCTCATCACTGCCCTCGACAAAGTATTGCATGTCGTCAGGCAATAGAAGTGTCTGCCCAAGGCTGTCAACAATCCAACCACCTTGCCCACTAGCCCAGTTCTGGATGCAGGAGTCCGTGGGAAGAGGGCAGTCACCCAACATGAAAACACTCTGCCAGTTAGGAGAAAGGGGTGCAAAGGAAGAAGCTATTACCAGCTCAGTGGGCCTTGGGTCAGAGGGTGTCTCCCAAATAACCATGTACAGCAGTCGGGATTGGAGAGGGGCCTGATGGTGTATCAACGAGGTGCACAGTAAATTCAAAAGTATCCCGTGGCCTTTTGCGTCCACGAGGAGCAAGAGGATGAGGTTATTGTTGGGGGACCGATCGTCCCCCAGGTAGAAAGCAATCAACAATCATTTTCTTCCGGACTGACATCTCAATATCAGACTCCTCAGACTCTATCTCTTCAATAGGAATAGGATCAGCAACAGGAATGGGAACAATTGCAGCCAGCTCCTCAACAAGGATGTGTTCATCTCGACCGTGAAATACTAAGTCCACTGAGCCATCCCTGACAAGAAGTAAGAACCCCTATCTTATTTGTTGAGGACCGAGCCTTCGAGCCTTACCGAGTGTCAATCCTCTTGGGAGAAAACCGCAAAGATGAATGTCAAGGTAGGAAAGCAGTGGGCTACCAACAGTGAGTGCTTGCCCGGGATCTTGGTAGCTTGTGTATAAGGGGATACACTCAAGAATGAGGTGGGAAGCCCTCAATTGACCATCGTAGTGCAGAAAGATCTCACAGCGCAGCACAAAATTTTGGTCCCAAGAATGTACAACGTTGAGATCTGGCTTGAAACGCTTTGTTACTGCATGGATAAAAGGGAACATAGGTGTTAAAAAGAGGGGGGGGGGGAAGAAGAAAGAAGCAATGTCGAGCAATAACATCTCCCGCGCAAAAAAAAAAAAAAAAAAAAAAAAAAAAAAAAAAAAGGTACTGACCAATCTCCTGAGGTGAGGTGAGGCAGGTTAGTTCGCCGACAAGCCAGTTACCGCTCACCTTCACGTACTCTCTAGCCAAATTCCTGTTAGAGTCGAGGAGACACAATATTAGTCGAACCATAGTGTCTCAGACTTTAAGGTAATAACCCGACCTCTTATTACCACACATATTGTACAAAAAATTGATGTCATGGTGGTCGAGGCGTAGATCGTACAAATTGTTAAGCCAACTCACCACTCTATAGAAATTTGGTGGAAGTTGGTTGGGGCAAAGTCCATAGAACCTAAGTATCCTAAGTAATAAGGGATCCACTGGAAATCTAACCCCCCCTCCCCCCCCACCTTTTCTAAGATAGCCATTAAAGGAAAAAACACTACATGAGAACGCCTATCATTTTCTATACTGCCCTCATGTCAGTATTCTATATCTACGTCTAGAGGGACATTAAATCTAACCCTAAAGGTGGCTAAAGTAGCCTTGGTCTTAAGAAGGTGATCTTCTATTTCAAGAAATTTGAGGAGAACTTAAAAGACAAGATAAAGAGTAAGGAACTTACAGTAGGTACGCTAAGAAAGATGATCTTGAGGAGGAGGGTGGTGCTTGGGAACTATGAATATTGAGAGAGAGGAGAAAAATAAGAAATGATCAGTGAAGGAGAAGGCCTCAATTTATAGGGTGGTGAATCAGGGAGGCATTAAATGAGTTTTAGGCGAGAAGGGCATTAATCCCTCTTTTTGCAACTATTACATGTGTGGCCTCGGTACGCGAATCGTTAGGTAATGATGACCATCTGATTTGACAGCTTGTTGCCCCGCTTGTCAAAAGCACAGGTTGTCTTGTCTGTAATCAATGAGTGATGATTGATATACCTAAGAAGTGACTGGTGATTTAATAAGAATCCTTGATTCCATCCCCAATATGTGGAAAGGAATCAAGGGGGGCTATTGTATGGTTGTCGGCCCATCATTGGAGGGCCCATGGGTCGTAGGTCGGATAATAGTTCCCCAATGGGACCAACCCATGATGCTTAGCGGATTGGGCCGTGGACTATTTAGTCCTTGGGGTCTAACAATGCTCGGGGCCCACTCCGGGGTATCTCGGTGATGCCTTGGGCGATATCGCCACCGAGCAACATCCGACATCTGTTGAAAGTCCCAAAAACTGACACACCTGTTTCCAAAGTGGGGCCCCTTTTTGTCAAAAATAATCCTAAAGGACTCCACTTGCATGAAAAATCCTCAAAAGCAATCATTATTGGCCCACTAAAGAAGGCTATAAATAGGAAGAGAATAGGAGAGGAAGGAGTTAGACAATGGAAGATAAAGATCAGAGAGTTAGAGAGGGAGAGAGAGAGAGAGAAACCGAGAGCAAACCACCTCGAGAAGAAGGTAAGCAATTGTATACTAGGTATAGACTTTCGTCTTAGAAGCTTCCCATTATAGGATATTCATACACCCACTACAACAAGTAAATTGTGAGCCCAACAAAATAATTAGCCCATTAACTGAAGTACGGGCGCACACACAACTCTTTAATTTTACTTCTTATAAAGAAAAGTGTACTGAAACTTAACTACTAGTCTACTACCAAAACACTCACCTTTACTTTTTGCTTGTTAGAAAAGTTGGATAAAGCAAAATAGACTTTACAGAGACAAAAAAAGAGTTCATAGAGAGTGAGAGAAGAAACATTGAAACAAATACTAGGCGGCCAATCGTAGATCAATCTAACAAGAGTTAACAAGAGTGATGAGGAGTAGTAGGTCTTCTATGGGCCTCTCTAGCATGAAGTGGAGGTGTGGATGCAGTAATTCAATATCAATGATAACTATTAATTTAGAGGTTTAGTTTTAGAAATTAGAAATATTTCATAAAATGGTTTTTTTTTTTTTTCAAGATTTTAAAAGGATAGAAATTGTACCAGTGGTTAATTTCTTTTTTGTTGATATTTGGACAAAAAAATTTGTTGTTGTTGTCAATGTTTGGACTATGTTAAGGGTCATTGATTATGTTTTTTTTTTTTGGGGGGGGGGGGGGGGTGTTGTGTTTGGGGGGAGAATAATTTCTTAGGCTCAAACTTTGAAATCTTTTGAAGATACATATAACTTTGACATTTTTCAAAAATCTAGGGGGGCTACTGCCCCCCGATCCAAGAATAGCCCCGTCCCTGAATATAAGTGTTTGTGGAGTGTGGAAAATAAGAGTCGGAGTTCATGTCCCCATAAATGAGCTTCACACACATATATACTTAGATTATGATAAAATATAATTTCTAGGTTTTATATATATATATATATAAACCTTTTATGGAAAATGAAAAAAGTAATTAATTTTTTTAACCATTTTTTATATTTTCCATAAAAGTAGTGTCAAAACTTTCCTAAAATAATTTATTAACAATTGACCTAAAGCATTCATTTTAAGGATCCATTATAGTAATATGGATATATAATACTCATTCCAATATAGGGAAAGTTAATAACGGATGCTATAAGAGTATTGATTTATGAATTATTTTTAAAAACGTTTTATAGAAAAAAAAATAATAACTAAAATTTTGACAGGTTTTTATAGTTATCATAAAAGTGATATCAAAACTTTTCTAAAATAATCTATTAACAAATGCCCTAAAGGCATCCATTATCCAGACCCTCCCAATAATGCTAGAACCACAATTAAAGTCACAACTTGTCTACGTAGCGAGTTGTGAGTGATGGATTTGTAAACTCACCACTTTAATTAGACCCGTCACAATTCATGACTCAATCAAGTCAGTGGCAGCTCTAAGAATTTTGTTTAAGGAGGTCATTAAAAAACTTAAATGTTATTTTTTTTTAGTAAAAATAGAAATTGAATATATCAAGTTATCAACAAAAAAAAAAATGAAGTTTTATAATTTCCTTCTACAAGTTTTCAAATTTTGTATTGTTACATGATAATTTATTATGAGTATTTATTACCAATGTGAGTAACTATGACCATTTTATTTTGTTAAATTTTTCTAACATTTTTATTTTTATGCAACTGTTATTATCTATTAATTTGTCATTGTTTTTATAAAAATATTTTAAACTAAATGAATAAACTTAACTCATTAGCAATGTATTAATTATTGGCGCACACAACTACACTCATTTATACATAAGATAATACATTACGTGTCTATTTAACCGATTAAATGCTTGAACAATTACTAACTTTACAATTTTTCTTCTTGAATTTTTCTAATTTTATAACAAAAAGTTATTATAACATGATAACAATACACACACATGTAATAAACTCTCTATTTCCTTAAATTATACAAAGTTATATTATATTTATACTGTACACACAAATATCCAAACACATCATTATTTACACAAATAACATTATAACAAAAAATAATGCACATAATTAATATTAGACACACTCACACATATAATATAAATTTATAATAAAGAATGACACTTACAGTTCACAAATACTTACTCGTACTCTTAGAGTTGAAAATACTTGTAGTAAAGATACATTAAATTTAAGTTATGGTATGCAAAAATATTTTTAAGAATAAATTAAAATATTAAACTAACAAAAAAATTATATATATATATATATATATTTTTTTTTTTTTTAGGAAAGTCGGGGTTCATTTGAACCCCTGAACAAAGGGTAAAGCCGCCCCTGAATGATCAAAGGTAAAACCGCCCCTGAATCAAGTTGTGGCACCTAATATATTTTTTTGGTGGTGGACAGACAGCTCTGTGTCCACTGGACACAGCTGAGTAAGCACGATACACAAAAAAGTAATAATAATAAATGGATGTACTATTTTGCAAAGAACACAGCAAACACAATATGCGAGCAAAACTAATAACGGTGCAGGCGTGCAGCACCATATTGGTTTTAATAAAATTAACAGTAGTGCAAAATACTTATTACCATATAGCTGAAACTATTTTATGGATAAAAAAGGAATAGCTTTTAGTAATTGAAAGAAAAGATTTGCACGCGGTGACGGTGGATATAGTGAACATTGTAGGGCAATGGCATTGAAAGAAGTGGCAAGTGAGATAAAATCATAAAACTAAACAGGTTGTAAATTGCAATGGGTGGCAGCAATGAATGCACAAGATCAGTGGTTGCGAATGTGTAGCAGCAACAGATAAAAAGATTAGCTGCAGAAGCAATAGTTGTGGTCTCAATGAAACCATATATAGGTGATAAACTGCAGTATCCGCCATTCTTTTGTGCTAAAGCAAGAGAAGATTAGATGCAAGATCAAGAAAATCAGGTATTTCCTTCTTTTTGCTTGTTTTTGGGGCAGAAAAATTTGGAGGGTGGGGGGTGTTGTCTTACTTCATTATTTACAAATTGTGAAATTATCATACATTTGATCAAAATATTGATAATAATAACTTAAAAAAACAAAACAAAACAAAAACGCTTCAAGATAGTCTAGTTTTATGCAAATCATATCCAATCTACTTATCAGCCACTTCATTTTACAAAACCAAATGCAAAAACATAAATAATATAATATGTTCATTTTTGTCTAATTGGAATGGTGACAAAAACAACTAGTACCACCATGTGTTAGCAACACTTTTTCTTTTTCATCCTACACCAATAGAAAATATAAGAAAATATTTTCTCTTCAAACTATTGATTCATATAAATAAATAAAAAATTCAGCCTACGCAAAAATATTTTTTTCGTGTAGAAAGTGAACCAAATATAGCTTTCTAAAACTGTTCAAACTTCAAAATCAGGCCTATTTGATGAGTTAGTTAAAGTAATATTGTTTGAGTATTTGTGTGAAAATGTGTGTTATATTGTTTAATTAAAATGTGTAGTTTTATGTTTGAGTAGAGCTGCCAAACAGGCCCTGATTTTGGCTTTTTTGGAATGTAACATCAGTCTACTCTCAATGGTACATGCAGATAATGCACAAGCTGTAGAAATATTAACTATCAAGCAGATTCTCAATGTCCAAGAGACTCGCACACATAAGATTGACCATTTTTTTTAAGAATGCAACCAAAGAAAGACAAAAATAAACAAACGCATTCACCAGATAACAAAACGAGTATAATGCTTAACAAAACCGCGTTCTTTTCCACATTAAATCAAACACCAAATCCTCATGCCAAACTCAACTACAACAAAGAAATTCAAATAAATTGAAAATACAACAAAGTGAATGAAACTAAAACTAGCAGATTAAAGAAAAAGCTACAGAAGCACCAAAATATTGCGTTCTGAAACGCTAGAAATCCAACAGGAACGCAAAAAAAAATCTCGAGAAGATAACAGTGGCGGGGAGAGAGAGAAAGAGAGAGAGTGAGGAATGACATACCAGAGCTTTGATGAGCTTGCCATTCTTGCCACGCTCTCTGGTCACCACGACCTTCCCCTTCGAATTCGAAGTAGAAGCTGACAAAGACGAAGCAGCTTCGAATCTGAGCGTAGAGAGAAAGATTCTTCGTCGTTGTGAACAATGCGAAGAAGAAGAAGAAGAAGAAGCAGAAGAAGCAGAAGTTGAAGGAGGAGGAGAGAGAGAGAGAGAGAGAGAGAGAGCGAGGAGAGAGCTGTTGCCAAATTAAATACAACCGACCTCTATTAATTTAAATCTAATTAATTAATTTTTTATAAGAAAATTTAATTAATTAAGGAAAATCCTAACGAGTGTCCTTAAGGCACTGATTAAGAATCTAGTTAAAGAAAATTTTTATTGTAAAAGAAAAAAAAAATTAATATTTTGACTTTTTTTTCATTTCCTATAAAAATAATGTCAAAATTTTCTTAAAATGAATTATTATTAAATGCCCTTAAGGCACTCATTAGCATGACCCATTAATTAATTACTCCTCTCATCCCAAAAATCTGCCAAAAGACACTTATTAAAATTATTAAACAAAGACGACTTAGAGGTCGTTTGGATTGCGTGTTTCGGTTTCAAAGTTTTGGTTTTTTTTCACACGTTTCAAGGAGTAATGCGGCTACTGTTCATGAACAGTAGCCACAAAGGTTGACTTTTCCACGGTAAACAGTGCATTCGTGTACTGTTCACAGACCCACAAATTTCATATTTCAATAACTTTTTTATTAAAAATAGGTCCCACGATACTATTCACGTATTTAAAAATTATTTTTTTACAATATTTTCAGTTTCAACAAAAATAAACTCAATCCAAAAAGATCCTTAAGCTTAACCAACTTTAATTAATCAAGTAGAAGCCGCTCGAAATTAACTATTGGTGGGTTGGTGAAGCCCCCATTAGTAGTAATAATTAGTGCGTTAATTTCACTGTAAAGTAGCTCTGTGCCTTTTCTTCCAACAGGGTTTGTTAGTGAGGGTGTGGGGTCTATGGTAATTAAACGGACTATTTTATTATGACCGTCCGATTGAGAATGGGGACGAGAAAAGAGTGATACTATAGTAATAGGTTTTCGTGCGCCACATGCACCGACAAGGAGATAAGTTGGATTTGCTCTTAAAAAATAACAAGTTGGATTCTCGGGGGACCATGTCCCTGGATTACATCATGGATGACATAGTTAGTTCCTAAATTATAATAGAGAAAAATTAAGGATGCTCTTGGTTTAAAATATATTTTTAACTATCATAAATCTTTGGCTTGGATAGTTCCTAATATATATCCGTCCATCTATGGTTGAGGATGACCCCAGGATTAGCCCAGCTCTGAAGCAACCACCTAGCAAGGACGAGGCCATTACCCCTCCATCAATGACGAAGCCTTACAAAGTCAATAATGAATTTCCATACCGTTGAAAGTGTATTTTCCAATTTAACACCCAGTAGGGACTTTACAGATTCGGAAATGATACCGCCATTAAGAAGATGCCAACGGCTAGAAGGAAGAAGGAAGCACCTATATATTCTCACTCTCGAGACCCAACACACAGGTACACATACACTAAAAATTCACAACGACTGACATTCTATTATTATTCTAGCCATTCTAACTTTGGCTTCGGAGGCCCTGTGGCAGGCGCCACACCGATGACCACGTTCTTTCTTTTCATAGCTTGACTTGTTACAGGGTCAGGATTAGTTGAGGATGACTCCCACCTGGACGAACATTTCTACTGACGATCTGAGCATCATCAGTTTGGCGTCGTCTGTGGGGACTTACTTAGTGATTCTTGAGCACCCAGTTCGAGAATACAATTCCACTCCCAATTATAAGTTCAGATGGAGTCTAGCACTAACCTAGATCCTGCTGCACTGGCTTTACAAATACAGTTACTTGCAGCCACTGTGGAAGAGCTTACCAAGCAGAATCAAGAGATGATGCAGCGGCTACAACAAGAAGGTAACCGCCCTGAGAACAACAGGGACGATGAGGGGGACAGTCACAGGAGGCGACCCAGCACCCCAAAAGACGCAAGCTTAAATCTTCTCAAGGAGATGAGAAAGGAGATGGACAAACTATGAAATGCCATCAAGGGAAAAATAGATCAAAGTCTAGACAGAATGGTCAGAAAGACGGACTCACCTTTCACCTTAGTTGTCCAGGAATGCCCGGTGCCTTCCAAGTTTCGTTTACCTCAACGCGAGCCCTTTAACGAATTGAAGGATCCACTGGATCATCTCAAGACCTTTAAAACAACTCTGGGTCTCCAGTAGCCCCTTGATGAGATCCTATGCCGCTCATTTCCTACTACCCTCAAGGGACAGCCCGGGAATGGTTCACCAAACTACAACAGTCCTCTATTAATAGCTTCAAGCAGCTAGGCAGTGCCTTCGTTCATCACTTTATTGGCTAGCAGTGCCCCAAAAGGCAGGACAACCATTTACTCACCATCAAGCAAGGAGAGAAGGAAACCTTGAGATCCTATGTGACATGTTTCACCCGAGGAACTTTGGAGGTGGATGAAGCAGAAGACAAAGTAGAACTAACGGCTTTCAAGGCTGGGTTAAAGTCCAAGGACTTCGTGGTCTCCTTGGTAAAAAAACCCCCCCAAGACGATGGCAGATGTGCTTTTGAAGGCACAGAAGTACATGAATGCTGAGGACGCCCTAGCAGCCATAAATGGGATAGAGAAACCCAAGGAAAAGAAGAAAGAAAAAGAAGACGACCGAAAAGGACAAAAAAGGAATCGAGCAAACCGACAGAATGCTGAAGGAAATAGAAGCAGGGATGACAAAAACCCTCGTCCAATAAAGTTCATGCCTCTAGTTATGCCCGTTGACCAGATCTTGACAGAGATTAAGGACGAGAAATACCTTAAATGGCCTAGGCCATTACACTCATCACCAAATGTGCACGACAAGAGGAAGTACTGCTGTTTTCACAAAGATCACGGGCATTACATTGAGAATTGCCGAGACCTGAAGGAGCAAATAGAACTTATACGGTAAGGGAAATTACACAAGTACGTGAAAATGGGAGATTCTAGCAAGTACAGGGACGATAGTAAAAATCAACACAAAGCTTCTTAGAGAGACGAGGATCACCTACCACCTCGTCCACAAAGTGCAATAGGGGAAATAAAAACCATCATGGGAGTGTCGTTCAAGTCCCTCAAGAAATCATACCAAAAACAGGTGAACAGTGTCCATAGCCTGCCTCCTCTGAAACAAAGACAGATTGACCAAGACATGTACTTTTCAGAAGAAGATGCTAGAGGGGTAAAGCAGCCTCATGATGACCTATTGGTCATTATGATCATGATTGAAGGATTCAACACCAGAAGGGTTCTGGTTGACAACAGGAGCTCGGCAGACATTATTTACCTTTCTGCATTCCAGCAGTTAAAAGTGGACCCAAAGAGATTTCGTCCTTTCGAGTCCCCCCTCATCAGTTTCAGTGGAGATAAGGTGTATCCCTGGGGAATAGTGACGCTAATGGTCACGGCTGGCTCACACCCCCTCCAAGTAACAAACAAGCATAACTTTTTGTTAGTAGACTCACTTTCGTCCTACAATGTGATTATAGGATGGCCTTAGGGGTGTCCCCCGCCGGAACCGACCAACCCGACCGAAACTGACCTGTCATGGCCGGGCTGACACCTCCTACGGGTCGGTGACAGGTCTCAAATCATCAAAACCGACTCCGTTGGGTCGAGTGGCGGGTTTCGTCCTCAAAAACCCAAGCCACCCGACCCGCCCGACAAAACTTAAAGAACGACGAAAATCAAGTAGATCCGGCGACAATCTAGCGCTTCTTAGCTCCGATCCAGCCACGTTTGGGCTTCCTTCACTCAGATCAGCTCAAATCTGGCCAAGATCTAGTCTTTTCCTTACTTAGATATGCTTAATTCCGGTGAATCCAACCTAAATCTACTCAAACTCGACCAAAAATCCGACGAGCCCAACTCCAACTCGGCCAAATCTTGGCTAAATTCTCATAGATCCAAAGGAATCTTACCTAACTCTCATTACATCCGGCCAGATCTGACAAGATCCGGCCAGATTTCGGCCAAAAACCAGCAAATCGAAAAACCCAAAACCGACCGATTCACATCCGAAAACTGATACGACCCGACCCGATTGATTTGAAACTTTCGGCGAGTCAGTTGCGGGTCAAAATTTTCCCCACCCGATAATGTCGGGTCAAGTCTGAGTTGGGCACAAACCCGACCTGACCCGACCCGTGGACACCCCTAGATGGCCTACCCTCAATTGCTAGAAGGCAGTCACTTCCACCTATTGCTTGAAAGTGAAATTCCCAACTAAATAGGGGGTTGATGAGATAAGAGGAGACCAGGTGCTGGCAAGGGAGTGTTATCTGGCAGTCCTAGCCTCAAAGGAGAACCACACATGGATAATTGAAGACAAGATGCAAGAAATCATTGAGAAGTTGGAAACGATAGAGTTGGTTGAAGGAGATCCTACAAAGACGACTCGTGTAGGGATGAGCCTAAATCCCCAGACGAAGAAAGAGATCGTTGGCTTCCTAAAAGATGATCTAGACATTTTTGCATGGAGTCACAAAGATATGCCATGTATATCACCCAACATCATCCAACACCATCTAAAAGTAGACCCCGGGAAGAAACCGTCCAGCAAAAGAGAAGAGTTTTTGCCCCTGAATGGAACAAAGCCGTCATGGACGAAGTGAACAAACCGATCGCTGCTAACTTCATCAGGGAAGTCTATTATCCTGAGTGGTTGACCAACGTCATCATGGTCAAAAAAGCAAACGAGAAATGGAGAATGTGTGTTAACTTCACTGATCTAAACAACGCCTGTCCGAAGGATAGCTTTCCCTTACCCAGAATCGACCAGTTGGTAGACTCGACTGTTGGGCACAAGCTTCTTACCTTCATGGACGTATTTTCTAGGTACAACCAAATACAAATGGCCGAGAAAGATTAGGAAAAAACAGCCTTCATCACCAACCAGGGGCTCTATTGCTGTAGGGTCATGCCTTTTGGTTTGAAGAACGCAAGAGCCACATATCAGAGATTGGTAAACCATATGTTCAACAAGTAGATTGGGAGGAACGTAGAAGTGTACGTTGATAATATGCTCGTCAAGAGTAAAGAAGAAGAGAGTCACCTGGACGATCTTAATGAGACATTCAACACGCTCAGACAATACAACGTGAAGCTAAACCCTTCCAAATGTGCCTTTGGAGTCTCCTTAGGGAAATTCCTCGGGTTCATGGTGTCGCAAAGAGGGATAGAGGCAAACCTTGAGAAAGTGAGGGCTATCCTTGAGATGTCATCTCCAAAGACGGTAAAAGAAGTGCAATCCCTTACAAGAAGAGGAGCTGCCCTCAATTGGTTCATCTCAAAGGCGACGGACAAATGTCTTCCTTTCTTTAAGACCCTAAAAAAGGCCTTCATTTGGACGAAGGAATGTGAGACAGCATTCCAGGAATTAAAACGTTACCTAAGCAATCCCCCACTCTTGAGTTTGTCCAAGGAAGGAGAAGATTTATTCCTCTACTTGGTAGTATCCATAATTGTAGTCAGCGCAGCCTTGGTTAGGGAGGAGAATAGGGTACAACTTCCAGTATACTACATTAGTCAGGTTTTTCAGGGAGCTGAAGCCCGATACCCAAAGATAGAGAAGATTACTTTCGCTCTAATAGAGGCCTCAAGAAAACTTCGACCATACTTTCAAGCTAACCCAATCATAGTAATGACGGACCAGCCCAACAAAAGAGCGATGAAAAAACCTGAAGCTGCAGGACAAATGGTACAGTGGGCTATTGAGATCAATCAGTTTGATATAGAATACCGTCCCTGAACGGCCATCAAGGCTCAGGCACTAGCAAACTTCATAGCAGAATTCACCGATCCCAAGCTTGAAGAGAACCACGAAGAGCTTTGGATGATCCATACGGATGGCTCGTCGACCCAGAAGGGAGGTGGAGCAAGTGTCGTCATCATTTCCCCTAAGGAAGATGTTTTGAAGTATGGTGTCCAGCTCAAATTCCTTGTAACCAATAACGAAGCAGAGTATGTGGCTATATTGATGGGGCTAAGAATAGCCAGGGCACTTGGAGCTAAAAACATTTCACTAAGGAGTGATTTACAGCTTGTCGTAGGGCAGGTTAGAGGAGATTTTGAAGCAAAGGAGACGAGAATGCAAAAATACCTCAAGTTGATGAACCAGTTGGTAAGCAACTTTGATCGTGCAGAGTTTGTTCAGATCCCATAAAGTCAGAATGTTGAAGCTAACGAAGTAGCATGGAGTGCGTCCGCAGACGATCAATCAAGGGTAAATGACTGGAGGCTGGAAGAACAAAACTCCCCTAGCATCGAAGAATTTCAAACCTTCCCTGTGCACACTCACTCAGGGTGGACGAGTCCTATTCTGTCTTACCTTAAGGACGGACAGTTACCACCGAACCCCGAAGAAGCCAAGAATATCAAGAAGCGAGCTGTCAGGTTCACAATACTCAATGACGAGCTCTACAAAAGAGGCTTTTCCCAACCTTACTTGAGGTGCATAGAAGAGGAGGAAGCAAGATACGTTCTGGAAGAAGTGCACGGATGAATTTGCGGTGACCACATGGAGGCAAAATCCCTCGTCCAAAAGATCATGAGGGCAAGTTATTTTTGGCCTATAATGCAACAAGACGCAACAAATTTCGTGAAAAGATGTGACAGCTACCAAAGGTACAGAAATGTCCAACGACTCCCGAGGGAGAAGATGACGACCATCTCCTCACTTTGGCCATTCACACAGTGGGGAATCAACATCATGGGCCCCCTACCTCAGGGAAAGAGACAAATGAGGTTTCTACTCGTCGCGATTGACTACTTCACCAAGTGGGTCGAAGCAGAAGCATTAGCAACGATCACAGAAGCAAAGATACAGAATTTTGTATGGACAAATATTGTTTGCAAGTTCAGGATTCCCAGGACGATCATTTCAAACAATGGACGCCAGTTCGACAGCCATGGATTTAAGTCATTTTGCTTGAGCCTAGGCATCAAAAACAAGTATTCATCCCCAGGACATCCTCAGGCCAATGGACATACAGAAGTAACAAACCGAACCTTGCTAAAGATCATCAAGGCCCAGTTAGTGGGGGCAAAGGGTGCATGGCCCGAGGAATTACCAAGCGTCCTATGGGCCTACAGGACTACGACACAAATGCCAATAGGAGAGACACCCTTCAATCTAACTTACGGAACAGAAGTAGTTATCCCAGTTGAGGTAGGACTGACAAGCCTCAGGAGGAAGTTCTTTGACGAGCAAAGCAACGATGATCAATTAAAGCAGAACCTGGATTGTCTGGGCGAAGTAAGAGACCGAGCCTCTCGAAGAGTGATCAAGTATCAGCAGAAGATGGTCGAATACTACAATCAGAGAGTGAAGCTGAAAAGATTCAACATTGGAGATCTCGCCCTTCAAAAAGTGACTCCTGCTACAAAGGACCCAACACAAGGCAAGCTAGGATCAAACTGGGAAGGACCTCACAAGGTCGTCCACTATTCTCGTCGAAGAAGTTACCACCTAGAAGATTTAGACGGAAACAAGCTACCTTGTCCATGGAATGTCGATCTCCTGAAGAGGTATTACGAATAGGAACTGTAGTCCAATTGTATGCATGAACTCATACTTTTTACAAATCAAATAAACGTATTATTCAACAATCCATGTATTCTGGTTATCTATTTCTCTTTCCCAAACAAAAAGACGATAAGATTCCTTAAATAGATGTACATCGTCCAAACAAATAGACGATAAGATTTTTTAAATGGATGTACATCGTCCAAGAAAAAGGACAATAAGATTCCTTAAATGGATATACCTCGTCCAAGAAAAAAGACGATAAGATTCCTTAAGTGGATGTACATCGTCCAAGAAAAAAGACGATAAGATTCCTTAAATGGATGTACATTATCCAAGTAAAAAGACAATAAGATTCCTTAAGTGGATGTACATTGTCCAAACAAAAGGACGACATCATTCAAGCAAAAAAACGGTAAAACCCCTTAATTGAAGGTGCATTGTTTGGGAATAACTTAATAAAATTCTCTGAAATCCCAAGATGGACGAGGAAAATTACTCTAAAAATTCTCAAAGTCCCAAGATGGACGAGGAAAATTTCTCAATAAAATTCTCTAAAGTCCCAAGATGGACGAGGAAAGTTCCCTTAAAAATTCTCAAAGTCCCAAGATGGACGAGGAAAATTTCTCAATAAAATTCTCTAAAGTCCCAAGATGGATGAGGAGAGTTCCTCTAAAAGGACGACATCGTTCAAGCATAAAAATGGTAAAACCCCTTAATTGAAGGTGCATTGTCTGGGAATAACTTAATAAAATTCTCTGAAGTCCCAAGATGGACGAGGAGAGTTACTCTAAAAATTCTCAAAGTCCCAAGATGGACGAGGAAAATTTCTCAATAAAATTCTCTGAAGTCCCAAGATGGACGAGGAAAATTTCTCAATAAAATTCTCTAAAGTCCCAAGATGGATGAAGAGAGTTCCTCTAAAAATTCTCAAAGTCCCAAGATGGACGAGGAGGGTTTTTCAATAAAATTCTCTAAGTCCCAAGATGGACGATGAGAGTTACTCAATAAATTCTCTAAGTCCCCAAATAGACAAAGAGAACGATACAGTAAAAATCCTCTAAAATCCATAATCGGACGAAGAGAATGCCTTAGTAAAAAAATCTCTAAATGGACTATGTAAACAGAATCAAGTAAAGTGCATAGATAAGTATGAAGAAAAGTAACGTGCATAGATATATGAAGCAGCAAATTGTTCAAAAGCCCCAAAATAGGTAGGGCCCACAAACATAAGAAGTCCAATAGACCTAAAACGAACAGGGCATTTCCAAAAAAAGAAGAAGAAAATTTTTTAGGGGCTGCAGAATCAACCTTGAAGAGCATTGTCATCGTCCTTGCCAGTCTTCGGGTCCTCTCTAGTCGAGGCTGCAGCCTGAGTAGCTTGGGCCGCTTTGTCCGGCTCAACCTCCTTGTCTATAGCCTCGAAGTCCAGTTCTTCTAAATCCGTCCTTGGGCCGTGCTTATTCAGATGTCTCCTCAGCAGCTCAAATCCTTTGAAGTACCATTGAAACAGGATGGTCTTATACTCCTCAGTAGTTTGGAATGCATGGATGGCCTTAGCGACAGCGGCCTTCATCCTTTGACTCAACGAAGCAAGAAGCTCGTCATTTTGTTTCACCAGCAATTTCTCAGATTCCAGCTGCTCAGTTAAAACTTTAATTTGATCCTTGGCAGTATTGTTAGCATCCATAACAACAATCAAGTCCTTCCACAGCCCTGAAGCCTCGGCCTCCAGCACCTCAACCTTCGAGTTGGCCATGACAGCCTTCTCCTCATTTGCCAAATACTGAGAAGTAATATGCATTGTTTCTCCCAAAACCTAATAACAAAAAGTTTTGCCACAGTCAAAGTGAGTAGACGTAAAAAAAAATCACCTGCACAAGCTTGTGAACATGTTGGCTCACTATCTCATGGGAGGGTATACTGGAGATCTCCCTCATTTCCTCGGGAGTTAGAAACTCGTTTGCCCAAGCCATAGCTGCCCCAGCATCGGCCCAAGCATTGGAGCTCACCTTCTCCTTCCCTTTATCCCCAGTCTTTCGTTTTTTGACATGAAGGACGACCTCCTCTAGTGAGATGGCTGGGGAAGTAGCTTATCCTTCATCCAGGGTTGGGGTGGACGAACCCCTCTCCATTGACTCCTTCTCCTTCTCTTTCCCTTTATCAACTATCTTCAACCTTCTATGGCTGATATTGGAAAGGGGCTCGTTCTTCTTCTCCTTGATCTTTGCGTACATATCTTTGTTAAACTTGGTCATCCTCTCTAAAAAAAAAAAAAAAGGATGATCAGATGCATCAAGACTACTCATGTCTTCTCTCTTCTTGGTCAATTGTACGAAGAATGTAAGGAGAAGGCTCTGGCCCCAAACAATGACAAGCTAGCGTGCATGGGTCAACAAGCTCGTCAAAGTCTTTAATTGTACTGGCGTACCTCACAGCTTCCTAACCTGCTCCCTAAATTTATCCTCAAGTTCAGGGCGCTCTTTCACTGCAAGATAAAAATTGAGAATTAAGCAAGGTCATAAGGACGATCAACACAAGCAAGACCATAAAAAGTAGAAACATGAAGACGAACACACCAAGACAAGGGGTCTCTCACCGGTGCAACAACCTAGGGACGTTCCCCCAAAAGTCGTCGGACAAGGTCTCCCAACCATCGCCTGGCACGAAGAAATATCTAGATTTCCAATATTGGAATGACAAAGGAAGGTCAACGACGATGCAAGATCTCCTATCCCAAGGTACAAGTTCGTAATACCCAAACTTCTTAGACTCTTTCAAATGATAGAGATTGATGAACTCGTTAAGTGTGATCATGTCCCCATTCGCTATGGTTGTCCAAATCACCATGAGGCTTATGACGATCCTCCAGGAGTTCGGCATAAGCTGCCATGGGGCAATGTTCAGGTGATTAAGGAGTTCCATAATGAATGGATGGACAGGAAATCTAAGGCCGTACAAGAACGTAGCCTCATAAAAGCAAACTTCACCATGAGCAAAGGCACAAGCCTTCTCACCCTTCCTGGGAAGACGAGCCCTGGTCTCATCAGGAAATTGGAACCTATCTCTAAACTTGTCAAAGACAACGGCCTTCAAGGTACACTTCTCCTTGAGGGCATGAAAAGGACGAGGAGTGCTAGAGGTAGGAATGACGGAGGACGAAGGTACGGAGGTAGGCACGGAGGTGGTTGTGTCTGTCCTAGCCTCATCCATGCCCACATTGGAAGACGAACCCCTCTCCGGATCACTCGATCTCACCTCAGACCCCATATTTTCCCTCCTAAAAACACTATGGACAGATTTGAACCAAGATAAAGACTGATGCAACAACGGATACAAGTCACCCAACGCTAAATCAAGACCATTATGGCCCACAACGAAATCCCTAATCTGTAGGTATTGATCACTAAAGCGAGGAGAAAGTACACCTAATGGGTCACTAGAAGAATCTAACAGCCCCTCTAGGCGAGCAAAAAGAAAGGTAATGGAGGGAGAGGCACGCCTAATTTCAGAGTAATCCACCATTAAGGAAAAATACGCAACTTAAAAAGGAAATTAGGAGTACAAATTATAGTAAAACCAAAAAGGAAAAAAGGAGGCGTACCTGGAAATGAGGAAGAAAACCGATAAGGCGAAGAACAAAATGCATAGCAAACGACTATGAGCTCAGAGAACTCAAACACAGAGGAAAATCGGAGGAAAAAGCTAAGAGTTAGAGAAATCGAACACAGAGAGAAAGTAAAGAAATAAGAAAAGAAAGACAAAAGGTTAAAAAGTTTTTGCCTTGAAAAATGCAGGAAAACTAAAAAGGCCCTCACCGGAAACAAGACCCGCTCACCCATCAAAAAAGGACATGTGGCCACGATGCGTGCCACGCCGCCACAGAACAATTAATATGGGAATAGAATTCCAAGTGCCTTAACTGTTTCCAAAAAAAAAAAAAAAACTCATCATATTCCGAAGTTTGTCCAAGATAAGGACGACCTTGGAATAGGGGGGCAACTGATAGTCCCTGATATATATTCGTCCATCTATGGACAAGGATGACCCCGTGATTAGTGCAGCTCTGGATCAACCATCTGGTGAGGATGAGGCCATCACCCCTCCATCAATGACGAAGCGTTACAAAGTCAGTAATGAATTTCCATACCATTGAAAGTGTATCTTCCCATTTAACACCCAGTAGGGACGTTATAGATTCGGAAATGATACCGCCATTAAGAAGATGCCAACGGCTAGAAGGAAAAAGGAAGCACCTATATATTCTCACTCTCGAGACCCAACACACAGGTACACATACACTAAAAATTCACGACGACTGACATTCTATTATTATTCTAGCCATTCTAACTTTGGCATCGGAGACCTTGTGGTAGGCGCCACACTGGTGACCGCGCTCTTTCTTTTCATAGCTTGACTTGTTGTAGGGTCAGGATTAGTTGAGGACGACTCCCACCTGGACGAGCATTTCTACTAATGATCTAAGCATTATCAGGCGTGATTATCATTTCACAAATATAAGTAAAGATAGTGCCAAGAATTCTACTAAAGGGGGCGAAAGTATGAACCAATTTTTTTTTTTTTTTAAATGAAAATCTAAACTATCATTTATTTGGTATTAACAAAATATCAACAAATGAAAATACATAAAAGAGTTGTTTCTTAATATATTGCAATGCAAAGTAAATAGTATTATTGTAAATTTATATAATTATTGTAGTAATTTTGCAAATTTACACATTTTTAGCTTGTCTCTTCTTTTATCATTGAAATACATAAAGAAATAATAAAAAATTATATACAAAGTGAATAATATTAGTATAAATTTACAAAGTTATTATAATAATTTTATAAATTTACATTTTAACTCGACTTATGTGAGTGATTTTGAGACTTACATTGCTGACTATGTCTGATGTCTCATTACCAATTCAACTATTTAACTTTACTTCTTATAATGAAAAGCGTACTGAAACTTAACTACTACCAAAACGCTTACCTTTACCCTTTGCTCATTAGAAAAGTTGGATAAAGTAGAATAGAATTTACAAAGACAACAAAAGAGTTCATAGAGAGTAAGAGAAGAAACTTTGAAACAAATACTAGGTGGAGAAGAAACTTTGAAACAAATACTAGGTGGCCAGTAGTACATCGGTCTAACAAGAGTGATGAGAGTAGCAGGTCTACTGTGGGCCTCTCCGGCGTGAAGTGCAGGTGTGGGTGCAGTGATACTATATCAGTAATAAGTATTAATTTAGAGGTCTAGTTTTTGAAATTAGAACAATTTCATAACATGGTTTTTTTTTTTTTTAAAGATTTTAAAGGGATAGAAATTGTACAGTGGTTAATTTCTTTTTTGTTGATATTTGGAAAATTGTACCAGGGATTATGTTTTTTTGACAGAGGGGGGGGGGGGGGGGGGGGTTTGCCCTAGTCCAAGAATAACTTTGTTCCTGAATATAAGTGCTTGTAAAGTGTGTAGGACAAGGATCGGAATTCAAATTTTTAGAAATGAACTTCACACATATTTTTAAATTAGGATAGAGTATAATGTGTGAAAGACAAGGATCGAGATTTAAGTTTTTAAAAATAAGCTTCACACATATTTTTATATTAGGATAGAGTATAATTTCTAGGCTATAATATATATATATATATATATATAAACTTTTTATGGAAAATGAAAAAGGTAATTAATTTTTTTAATCATTTTTTATATTTTTCATAAAAATAGCATCAAAACTTTCCTAAAATATTGTTTCTTAAATATTTTATTAACAATTGACCTAAAACATTTGTTTTAGTACCCATTATCAACAATTGCCCAACTAATTGTGGAGCTTGATGCTAGAGTTGTTGTGGATCTAGTCCTTTCCAAGAAGACCTCTAACAAAAATGATTCTTCTCTCTTGAATGACTGCAGGTCCCTTCTTAGACGTTTCCAGTGAATCAAGGTCAACCAAACGCGGAAAGTTAATAACGGGTGTTCTAAGAGGTTTTTTTTTTTTGGGAGAATCAGGTGTTCTAAGAAAAACAAGCACACACACACTGATTTAACGTTGAGTGCAACTTTTTGCATCAAATACCAATGTCCTAAAGTCTCTGAATTATCATGCTGCCAGCCCCTACACACATGCTAAAGAGTCAAAGAAAGTATTCCAACAAATAAGTTTTCTCATTCAGTCCAGTGATTTGTAAATAAATCATTAGTCAAATCCCTACAAAATTAGTTCAGTCTGTCAAAATTCAGTTCCACTCCACATTTGGAGGGATTTTCTTAAGAATTCTACAGAACCACTCAACTTACAGAGAAATGAAGAAATTTCGCCCAGTTAAGCGTGATATTGTCTAATTTCTAGAACTACTCGTGCAGTTCCTTCAGCTCACTTGTTGTTGGTTTCCATAAATGGGGTAAGCTCCATATGCAGCAAATGGTGCAGCATACATGCTTGGGTCATGAGGTGGTGGCAAAGCATATCCATAACCATCATAAAGCTGCCCTCCATAGTATGCCCCACTCCATTGGTTGCCATAATCTGCTCTAAACTGCCAAACCCCAAAAAGAACCAATTAAGAAGAACAAGCTCACAACAAATCAGAATTTATAGGCAGATAAAATTAAAAAGATCAATTGTTTTAGCAGGTCATTGGAGATAAGTTTTTAGCTGCTGTAAGCATTTCCAGTTCTGAATTGGATTCTATGGATCCACCATTAAAGATTATCATTATAGACTTCCTGAGAAAGCAGGTAGCAATGGATGTGTTCAGAATTTAAATGAACAATCATAAGTTTCCAACAGCTAGGGATGACTTCAAACAGCTCTGTCAAAGCTAAGTGCATGGTGAAATCTGAATTGTCCATTAGATCCTCGAAAAAGCTCTTTTCCAAACCCAAATGTAGATGCAGTGAAAATGGAGTGATGGTGTCATTTTTTTTTCCTTTTGGGGGAAAGGGAGAGGGAGTGGGGGGTGAGATTCTGCCGAGTACCTGTTTATTTGCTGGATTGCGACCCCAAGAAAGACGCACAGTTTGCTTGCCAATTACTGTGCCATTCAATTTCTGTAATGCCTCCTCTGCATTATTTCTGTAAAGAGAGATTAAGAGGATCATGGAGTAAAAGGCAAGCCATAATTTTAATGAAACATGTTTTTTCTCTATTAGTAAGTCACACACATGCAAGAGGGTTTTGAATCCACAATCACACCATGTACTTCTGAGGGAGAAGGTGCCAATTGATAAAAAGTTCACCGGCATAATTGTAATGTACCAACACTTTTCTTTCTTTTTGTTTGGATACGTGCCAAAACTTGACATAGTTATGGTAAAAAAATTCTACCTGTTAGCAAATTGTACAAACCCACACCCTTTTCCAGTTGGTATTTTAACAGAGACGATATCACCATACTGTGAGAAAGGCTGCTTGAGATCTTCATCACTGACATTAGGGTCAAGCCCTCCAACAAATATCTAATATAAAATCTGGGTTAGCAAATCCCAATGTTTATTACTTATATCCACAAGAAGAAGATGAAACTCACTGTGGTGTTTGTAAAATCCCCATCAGCCTGTTGCGCTGACATACCATTTGATGCATATCCACCTACCAAAAAATTAAAGAATAATTAAAACAGATATAAATAAGCAAAAGTAAAAGTTAAATGCCATGGCTACATAAGAGTAGCTCCCTTGACATTTCAAACCATGTTCTTAAATACAAGCAGTTTTTTTCAGGGTGAAAGTAAATATGTAGAAAAAGGGTACATAAAAGAGTGCTAGCAAGTGGGTAGCATACTAGAGAGTACGCCCAAAGTGAAATCAGCATCTAAAATTTAGAAGTTCAAAAAACTCTTAACAAATTACAGAAGGAGAGACGACTAGTAGCAGCATTTCAATCATAAGAAAAATGTGTGTTGGAGAAACATCTTCGCAGAGTAATTAGAAAGAAAGGAAAAATTTAAGAAAAAGGACATCCTCAGATACAAAACTCATTTGAATTTTTGTGTTGGATATTATGTCCCTTGCGTATATAGTCGATCCAAACCAAAATTTCCAACCATACAAATTGACAATCTGCCCTAAAAACACTCCTCCAGTTTCAGGACAGAATTTTGGCCTTCTTTGAGAGCAATACCAAAGCAGCAGGACCCTCATAATTTAAACATCCGTAAAGGTATTCAACATAACCTTTGATGAAAAGTTTATTTCTTCAAACCCATACTGCAGCAGAATATGCTGCATCATGACTAGGCCTGATGAGGCATTACCATCTACATAATCTGTGTTCTTCTCATCAACTTGTACCTTAGACAAACAACTTAACTTTTGGGCCAGTGATATGGAAACAAAGAACTGTTCCATCAGTCTGGTCAACCAAAAAAGTATTTTGATTTTGTTTTTTAAGTAGAAATTTCTGCTCTACCACCCAAAAAATAAGTATAAGGAATGCTAATGAAATCAATCTAAGGCCATTGTATAACATTTTTTGTATTAAGATCAACTAATTTCCAAGGAGTTGTGACATCCGTCATTCAAATATTAAAATTGGCATTGTTTAGTCCATCAACACAAATAGGAGAAAAGAAAATATCTCCCAATAGTTTTTACTTGTCCACTAACAGTAATTGACATAAAGAATTTATGATGAAAGTCATGAAAGTCATTGTACAATGGCAACAAAATATATTTCATCCTAGTTAACTACTCCTCAGTTGTCAAAAAAAAGAGCTCTTTCATGTGTCTAGTCCCATTATAAAGGACACAAAATAACACCAGAATCTTTATATTAATTCCAATGTCTATTTATTCCACACTAAACATATTGGTAATTGTTCCCTTATATTAATTCCAATGTCTATTTATTCCAATTCTGCAAGTGTTGAATGAAAGAGTAATAAGAATATAATTGGATTACACTCAGCCATCAGTATGACATGAAGCAGAGGAAATGTACCACATAAGCACAGATATGTCCATTGAACACAGAAAGATTCAAAATAACCAAGAATGAGGAGTTGATAACAAAGAAAAAATCGCAATTCTTAAATGGTCCACAGAGCAGCAAGGTGACTTTTTTTTTAATAAGTAAAAATAAACCGTTTCATTGAGTAATCAGATGAAGCAGTGTGTACACAGGTAGTGTACTAGTGATCCACAAATATAGTAAAAAGTACTCAAGTCCAGAAATTCCTACAAGGAGGAAAAAGCGTGCCCGCTTAAGGCAGCCATCTAATCCTACATAGATTGTAATAAATGCAATTTGAGCTCCAAGGACACCCAACCTCTTCAAAAGTTTCCCTGTTTCTTTCTTGCTAAATCGTCCACATAACACAGAAGGGAATGGCCCTCCAAAAAGCGAGGTGCCATTTGCAAATGTTTGTTGATGAGGCAAGATAAGAATAAATAAAAGAATCTCACACCTCCACCATGTGAAAAAGATTCTCTCTTTAGAAAGTCTAGATTCTATATATTGAAAAAAATCAAAGGCTAACTGTGGTTACATCACAACTAGAGCTGTCAAAAACCACTCAAGCAGTAGTGTGAAAGTCCATCAGCAGCCAAGTCAGGGAAAAGAAGCAGAAAAACAGAGCAGCTGTCTCAAAGGCTTTGTAGCACAAGTTAGTTATGCTGGCAAGGCATTGGAAAAGGGAAAAGGATCAGAGACAGATTTCACTACTTTGCATAGATCAAGCTAGAAATAACAGCTGTATATAAGGGATGGTGTGATTCTGGGCACCCACAATCACAGCTGTCTAACTTTTCACATATGAAAAATTGCAGAGAATCCTGAAAAACTTGTTTGAGAGAGAGAGAGAGAGAGAGAGAAGAACAAATAATTGGAGGAAAACTATAGTTATTGAAGCATGCATTTCAACCAATATATCTGAAGGTATCAAGTATTACAACTGCTTTATTTCTTATTGAAATAGAATAATTAAATACCTTGAGACTGTTGATATCCAGATGACTTCCTAGGAGTTGCAGCACCAATGCGCATAGGCCTGCTCGAACAATAAACACCATTCATTTCAGTCATGGCCTGTGATCTCTCGTTCTCATCTCCAAATCTCACAAAACCATAACCCTTTGAACGGCCAGTATTGGCATCAAAAACAACTTTTGCAGCTTTAACAGATGGATATTTACTAACAAAAGTTTCATGCAATAAGCTATCTGTAACATCTGCTGCTAAATCTCCTACAAAGATAGAAAGGTCAGGAACATTATCTGATCGCTTGTCACCCGTGCTAAATGTTGCCCAGTTCAGCCGGAAGGGCTGTTCTGTATTAGGCATAAAAAGTCCAGCATAATTTTGTAGAACTTTCTCAGCTGTCGCATGCGAAAAAAATTCCACAAATCCATAACCCTCAGATAAACCAGTCTGTTTATTGCGAATGACCTTAACGGAGGCAATCTGCATGATATATGACACATAAGGTTTGCGAAAATAGCAACTGAATAAACAGAGAGAAGCAATATATGGCAATTTCAAATTTCACAAAGTTGTTTTTAAGAAAGTAAATTAAAATTGTAAAGTTTTTTTTCCAAATATAATTGAAGAGCCGTGACAAATCTACAATAGGAAAATGCTAAAGCTACTACCAATTTTACTACAAAAGGCTTACAGACAAACGTGACAATGAATGCGATTAGTGCCACATCAACAACATAATAAATAAATTTTAGAATTACTTCTTTTGTTTTGTGTTTAAAAGTTGACGCACCAATTTGTAAGTTTTATGTAATAAAATTTGTAGTAGATATAAAGTCGCTCTTCTAATAAAAATATTCAAGAACTATTTTCAGTCAAAATAAACCAAGCCTAAGTGAAATCACAATAGAAGAAGGAACAGAAAATTCAGATCAGCAGAATCACCATGGATTTGCGACCCCATTTTAATTTTATAAATAGTTAAAAAGAAAAGAAAAAATGCAAATTCTTCAATACACTCAATGCAATTAACTAATTGCCTAAATTATATTTTATAACTCCTCTTTTAAGTAGAAAATTCCTCCACCTTTGTTGTCAATCAATTAGGACCTTAAATACTTAGACACAACAAAATTAATGTTGCGCAAAGTTTAAAGAGAACAATACACTAGAAGACATCTTGGCTGATTCTTTTCTAAAAATTTCTCTTTTGAGGGAAAAGAGAAAGTTGCACCTCCACATCAAAGCCCTTTGTAGACAACTTCCAACATCATCCTACATCTGATCCTGCCTATATATAGTCATATAGTGGCAAATATACATAAGTACAGATTTTGTTATTGTCCTTAAGGGAAACAAGGCCAAATTTAGAAGTCGGCAATAAAGAACTTTTCTTTTCTTTTATTTTTTTATTTCCAAGCAATGATGAAGCATTTAACTGCCATGCATGCGCACGATAAGTGAGTTGACATCAAAATATGTATTTCCAAAATCATGTCATAGGAAGGATTGTTTCCAATCTAAGAAGTATCAACACATGCACAAACACAACACCACAACAGTTCTTGAAAAAATCAAGACACAACATAATTGGATACGACAACACCATCATAACAATTAAAATGACTTCTCCTAGACCTCGTAAAAGTGGAAGCTTTATGCACTAGGTATGGCCTTTTTTTTTTAAACTATCTTTAGGTATATTTTATTTTTACTTTAAGTTTTCAAAATAGAAAACAACTATAATTTTAAAAACATATCTAAAATCAAAGGAAATTTTTTAAAAATTAAAAAATAAATAAATAAATAAAAACTCTCCTGCTCAACAAATTGAGGACAAGCATGAAGAAGTGTTATTCGGTCAGTTCTAGCCATCAGTGTATTCACCATTTATTAGTGAATGATCAGAACATCAAATTAGGGCAAGCTCATAATGCTAGCTAGGAAGCTTCAACCCTATATGCTAGATAAAAACCTTGATACTAATCCTAAAGCACAAAAATATATTCAAACCTAAGAAGCATGGACACAAAACTCAACACAACACAGGACATTACATATTGATGGATATTTAATTAATTAATTAATATGTGTAGATATATATTAAGCTTTTTTTTTTTTTTGAGAGAATTTTAATTTATAGCGTCCGCTCTTGAGGATAGCTCTTTATCATTAGACCAAGACACCAATCAGTTTTTGGATTAGGCGGAAATTGAACTCCAGATCTTTTATAAAACCATCAGAGACTTTACTAATTAAGCTAACTAAAACCCACTATATATATTAAGTTTTTAAAATAAATTACAACTATTAAAATACTTAAACACATCCAAAATAAAATGCTTTGTAATTCTTTTTTAAATTTTTCTTTCCTCCTAACACATTGTGGACAAGCATGCAAGAGTGGTGATTTTGGAGTGTATTTGCTTCTTAAAACATTGCAAAATCAACTCCATCTTCCCTAAGTAATTAATGAAACCAAACAACAGGTGTAACATCCTTTTCTTTACTTTATTATAAGCCAATAACACAAATTTCTCTAATAAGGACATAATACCGTTACCACTTTTCTCAGCAAAAACCAAACATATTTAAAACCTCTCTCATTATATCACACAAAACGTTCACATACATAAACCTAATAAACTAAACCCCAACGTTCACAAACAGAGAAAATGCCAAATAAAGCAATCAAAACGTGTCCTTTGAATATTCATTCATTCAAAACCCAAATCAACAAACACAAAAAATAGATGAATACACGCAAATTCAAACGAATACGAATACGATATGAATGAAAATAGAAAGAAAAGAAAGAAAAAAAAAAGTTGGACCTCTCCGGTGGAGACGAAGCAATTGTGGAGGAAATTCTCGTCCATCCAATGGTGCAAATCGCCAACCCAGATCGTCTTGTTGTGTTCGCCGCTAGATCCTTGTTGCTGCTGCTGCTGAGACTGAGAGTGTGGTAGCTGGTAAGGGTGATACGGCACGTAATGCTGAGGCGGAGGCGGAGGAGGCGGAGGATGACCGTAATGCTGATGGTGTGGCGCCATCATCTGGTGCTGCATTACCATCGCCGCCGCCGGATACTGCATCGCTACCCACGACTGCGGCGGCGGAGTCTGTCGTTGTTGTTGTTGTTGTTGATTATTACTATTATTATTCTGCTTTTCTTGTGGCTTTGAATCAGAGCCGCCGTTATTCGATTGCATCGTAATATCTTCCACTCACTCTCACTCTAAAAAAAAAAAAGTGAAAGTTTTGGATTTTAGAGAGAGAAAGTCTCTGAATCTGAAGGTTTTTTTTAGAGGGAGAAAGTGATGGGTACGGATACGGTTAGGGTGAGGATTTTATTTTGAGGATAGAGAAGGATTCACTGTAAAACGCGGTTGTGTTTGTGGCCGTTGGATTAGGCGATAAGGGTTGATCTGGACCGTTGGATTCATAAAACTGAGATTTATAGCTACTGTTGAGGTTTCTCTCTCTTTTGGATCCGCCGCCAGCTTGAGCTTCCACTTGGGTTTTGAGTTTTAACAAATTTTTTTTTTTTTTGGCTATTTTGCCCTTCCCTTAATAGATATTTTTTGGAATTTGAGATTTTTTTTTTTTTTAGAAATATTTTTTACTATTTACGTTCGTGTACCAACAAAAAAAAAATGACAGTGTGTTCAGGGCAAGTCAGTTTTTACCTTTTTTAGTTTTTTTTTTTTTCACCTCACGTCATGTCTTTTCAATTACAGTGACTATGACTATTTATGGCAGTATAGATGAAGTACTTGAAAGTTTGAAGGTTGAAACATGATCTGTGCCAAACTGGAAATTTTCCTAGGAATCTGTCAATCTGAACTAGTTCAGTTTTGATTTATCATTTAGAAGAAAAAACTACAAAAACAAAATGTTACTTTTTAACTTATAAAATACTAGTTTTTTTTTTTTTTTTTGGGTAAATAGTGTGGGGGGAAGGAAGTTGTGGTTTGAAACAGCATATGTGAGATATGACAAAGAATCCTATTACCATTGGTTATCATTACACCTTGTAAAATACAAGTATTAGTAATTAATAATTGTTACACTTTAAACCAACATATCTCTTGACAGTTATGCAACTTGAATGAAAGAAAATTTAAATATGATTGAGTTAACTTTGACCTAAGATATATTGTATTTATCTTCTATATGAATAAAAGTTACATCCTTTCATTAAAAAAAAAAAATATATATATATATATATATATGTTACCCTTTATTGTGAGATGAGGTTCTAAATTTGGAAAGAATGTGAATGCATGAAAAGAAAAAAAAAATAGTAATGCTTTTTTGATAACTTAAGAGTTGAGAGATGAGGCATTTGAATCTTATACGTTTATGTTGAAAACACACAAAAATTTCAGTTGAATTATAATACTCTTCATACATGGAAATAACTTAAGCACATGAAAAGAAAAATACTAACACTAGTAACTAGTAAACATCCTTTTATGAAAAAGAAATTTTTTTAAAAAAATTGTTATATATATATATATATATATATATAAGACTCATCACATATTATCAAAAAAAAAAAACACTCATCACATGCACTTTGCACGTACAATAATTTTCTTTTTTATTTATTTGTTTTTTTAGTTTTTTTTTTTTTGTTTGGTTTTATAATGTTTAAAAGTGATATATAAACAATCGTGTATTTTTTTGTTTTTTAAAGAAAGAGATAAGGTAACTTGGAATATTGTTTAAAAATGAGATAGAGATAGTGTCTTAAATTTTAGGCTGAATGGAGAAGATAAAGGAAAAAACCTACAACTTAGGAAAAATAAATTACTCTTTTAATCGTTTGTGTTTTTTAATTTAAAATTATTTAACTAAATGATAGAGGTATTTTAGAGAATTTAAGAATTTGTATGAGGGTATTTTAGTATGCAAAAAGTTGAAAACCAAACTGGAAACCGTGTTATTAATAGTATAGATGTTGTGATATTGGAAAGAACTAAAATGGAAAAAAAATACTTATTTGTAAGCATCTTTTTCAGAATAAACAACACCATTACATAATTTTATTATAATTTTTTTTTGAATAATTCGATAGTTACAATAAGGTGAAGAGGGGGATTTTTTAATTTTGGATGTCTCCTTTGAAATCACTATAAAGTCCCAACCAATTAAATTACAAGGTTCTCTGACGATACCATTACATATTATGTTGTGAGATAAAGTTCTAAATTTGGAAATGATCAAATACCGTTACAAGATCTCTACTTATTATTTGTGATATGAGATCTGAATTAGGAAAGAACTGAAGTGCATAAAATAAATACTAATACTAATAGCTTGTGTGGGTACCCAAGGCATGCTTGGCAACGTCCTAGGCATGCTTGTGATCACAGAGATGCTTGGTGGTACACTACTCCCTTTGCTTCACAGCTCATAAGGCAAAAAGTAGGAGGGTTTTCCTTCGATGTGGGACGCCTAGGTTGCAAAGCATTCCAAGGTCGGCCAAGAACGTTGTTAAGCATGCCGAGAACGTTGCAAAGCATGTCGAGGATGGCTAAGGACGTTGCAAGCATGCCTAGGACGTTGCCTAAGCATGCCTTGGGTACCTACAATAAAAGGGCCTTTTTTGGTGTGTGTTCCTTGGATGGACGGATCTTTGGGCCAAGGGCTTTTTGCCTTATAGCCTTTTTACACCGTACAGCTTTGGAATCCCACATCGAAAGAAAATCCCCCCACTTTCTGCCTTATAAGCTGTGAAGTAAAGGGAGTAGTGTACCACCAAGCCTCTTGTGATCACAGAGATGTTTGGTGGTACACTACTCCCTTTACTTCACAACTTATAAGGCAGAAAGTGGGGAGGTTTTCTTTCGATGTGGGATTCCAAAGGGTGTGGTGTAAAAAGGCTACAAGACAAAAAGCCCTTGGCCCAAAGATTCGTCCATCCAAGGAACACACACCAAAAAGGGCCCTTTTATTGTGGGTACCCAAGGCATGCTTAGGCATGCTTGGCAACGTCCTAGGCATGCTTGCAACATTCTCGGCCATCCTCGGCATGCTTTGCAACGCCCTCGACATGCTTAACAATGTCCTTGGCCGACCTTGGCATGCTTTGCAACCTAGGTGTCCCACATCGAAGGAAACCCCCCCCCCACTTTCTGCCTTATAAGCTGTGAAGTAAAGGGAGTAGTGTACCACCAAGCATCTTTGTGACAAAGCATGCCGAGGACGGCCGAGGACGTTGCAAGCATGCTTAGGACGTTGCCAAGCCTGCCTTGGGTACCCATAGCTTGTAAGCAAGGTTTCTTTATAGTTTGATCTTCTTGGTTAAAAAGCAATCAAGAGCTTAAAACATTTGTATATGTGATTGTCAAAATAGATAGGATAAAGTTTAGATACAAAATTAGTTATAACCTAGGGCTATAATCTTATTCAAAAATTTTTTATTGGAGGAGAATATGGACAAATCTTCCATTGAATTACATCTTCTTCTTATATTCTCTATACTTGCAAAAATTTTAGAAAATTAAAGATCAATTGTTATGTCATTAATAAATTGTTTAAATTGCAAGTTTTTATAATTTAAAATTATGCATAAAATATAAGCTTATAGATCATATAGTAAATAACATCTGATTATCGCAAAATTTGACATGTGTATTAGGAGTATAAAGAACATGTAATTTAACAGTTAGATTTTCAAAATATGTAGTAATATATGTTTTATTGAGTAAAGTTGTAGTTTTAAATTACAATAAATTTTGTAACTAAATTTTGTCCAAATAAATATTAGCTAAATTAGGCCCCCAAAAAACTAAGAAAAGTTTGTAGCAATGGTTAGAGTCAACTTCTTGTTACATCTTCTATTAAACATGCATATCTGATATCTCCTAATTTAAAAAGGAAAAAGAAAAAGGAAAAAAATATGCATATGTGATAAATGGGCTTATGTTATAGATTCAGGTAGGGCTACCTGACTGGGCTTAGGTTGATGATTCCCTCTCGACAAAAGGCACATTGCAAGCCCAAAATCGAAGCTAGATGTTTGATGAGGCATATTGGCCCATTCAAGTTTTTTCATGACATATATATATATATATAAATATATTTTGTGAAACAAATTTTTTGAGAAACAAAATTTTCTTTTGGAAACCGAAAAAAAGGAAGGGAATGAGATTCTAATACACAGTGTCTATCATGTTTAATTGCTAAGTGGTTACACAAAATTAGCAAATTTTTAGATAGAAATAACAACTTATCTTCTTTTGATAAACATAAAAAATCTTTGTTGTTGAGAAAAACTGAAAAAGTAAAGAAAAGTGTTACATTCACAATATTTTCATAACATTTTCACAACAAATCATAGGTGGTTAGTAATTATTGGTTCAAATTTGAACCTACCACTGAGATTACTTTTTTGCCTCAACAATAACAATCAGTAACATCCTACCACTTAGGATTTGTTATAAAAATGTTGTGGACATAGCATTTCTTAAAAGATAATTGTTGATAACAACTTCTTTTTCCTTCACTTATTTAATTCTATCCTAATACACCACTTACTCTTCTTTCTTTGTTAGGATCATGATTGTATACTGCTTAGTGTGTGCTTAGTTGTAATGTGTTATGTTTAGTTGTACTGTGTGTGCTCAGTTGTAATGTGTGTGCTTAATTGTGATGTAACCTGTTGTGTAATATTGGTGTTATATTTCAAGGTAGTTGTCAAGCTTGTTGGGTAGTTAAGTTTGTTAGTTAGTTAGATGGTACTGATGACATGGTGGAAGTTAGTTAAGGGAGGTAGTTAGTTACTGGCAGTTCATGAGGATTGATTGTGCATTGTATATAACTAAATTGATGAATGAGAAAGGGTAGGAAATAACATTCCAGTTAACTCTCTCTTCTCTCCCTTAACCCCTACTCTGTTCTGGAGGTAGTTCCTTCGAAGCAACACTCTCTCTTTTCCTCTAGTTCCCATATCCATCATCTTCTTCCTTCCTTCCATTTTCTGATTTAGCTAAGCTCTTAACAATTGGTATCAGAGCCCTCTTTCCTGTGACCATAACTGAAACACAATCCACTTCATACATCAATGAATCCATTGCTTCCCTAAAAACTACCACTGACCACTATGCCCATTCTCTTCAAGAAATCACCCAACAATTGAATGTCATTAGCCTCGCTTTGCAAAAGCTAACTGAAGCTGAAGCAAAGAGACAACAACCACCATCACCAAAGTCATCTCCAATATCTCACGTTGTTACTCTGCCATTACCAAGTTTATCAAAGAGTGTGAGGCTCGAATTTCCTAGGTTCAAAGGAGATGACCCTACAGCCTGGGTGTATAAAGCTAATCAGTATTTCAATTTCTATCATACTCCACTCAATGAGAGGCTTCTGATGGCTTCTTTTCATATGGATGGCGATGCTTTAATTTGGTTTCAAGATTGTGAAGCAACAGGTGTGTTCGTGGCTTGGGAGAGCTTTGTGGAAGCATTGTTGATCAGGTTTGGTTCTTCTTTTTATAAGGATCCAATGGAGGCTCTGGCCAAGTTGCACCAAGCGAGTAATGTGTTAATTACAAGGGGCAATTTGAAGCTCTCTCTAATAGAATTAGGGATCTGTCAGAACCATAAACTGAGTTGCTTCCTCAGTGGTCTTAAAGATGAAGTTAGGTTGCTTGTGAAAATGCTTAATCTAAAGAATCTCAATGAGGCATTTGGTTTGGCAAAAATTCAAGAAGAGTATTTGATGAGTAGCAAGAAGTCTTAGAAACCTTCTTCATCAGAATTGTATAAACCTTCAATTCTTGGACCAAGACCTTATGTCAAGCTAAACTCAAAGTTTAAGCTCAAATGGAAGAGAAAAGAAAGAAGGTACTTTGTTTTAATTGTGATGAGAAATTCCAACCTGGGCATCACTGTAAGTCTGCTAAACTTTTCTTGTTAGAAGGTCTTTACCCATTTCAAGGTCTTAGTTCTCATGTGCAATTGATAAAACTTAATGATAATGAGATGCCCTTGTGTCCTAAATCTGATGTGCTTCATTCTGAATCTGTTGAGACTAAATCTAAAATGGCTGAGGCAGAAATTACTCTTTATGCTCTCTTAGGAAGTCCTTCACTTGGTACCATGAGAATTAAGGGTAAAATTAATGGGCATTGAGTTGTTATTTTAATTGACACTGGCAGCACTCATAATTTCTTGGATGCTGCCATACTTTCTAATTTACAGCTATGTTTAGATCCCACTGTTTCATTTGAGGTTAAGGTAGCTAATGGAGCAACAACTAAGACCAAGGGTGTTTGTTTTGGGGTTAAAGTTGTTATGCAAGGTCACATGTTTTCAGTGGATCTGAATGTTTTGCCCTTAGGGGATTGTGAGCTAGTCTTAGGCATTTAATGGCTTAGGACTTTGGGTTTGTTTCAACGGGATTTTTGAAGATGTCAATGCAATTCCTACATTTTGGTACTGCTATTACATTGAGTGGTATGCACACTACTAATTCCACTCTTTAAGAATGTGAGCATTTCTTTAGACAACCTGTCAAGAAGGGTATTCTGCTGCAAGTGGTGTCACTGGGCTCAGGCACTCCTTCCTCCTAGCACCAATGTGACCCTTTGATTGAGAAGCTATTGATTGAATTTGCTTCTGTCTTTGATACACCCTCTAGTTTGCCTCCTTGTAGAGGTCATGAACATCAAATTGTCTTAAAGGAAGGGACTGTTCCAATTTGTCAAAGGCCCTATAGATATCCTCACTTCCAAAAACCTGAAATTAAGAAAATCATTACTGATTTATTGGAGGTTGGTTCAATCAGGCCTAGTCAAAACCCATTTTCTTCTCCAGTATTGTTGGTAAGGAAGGCTGATGGCTCTTGGAGAATGTGCATTGACTATAAAGTTTTGAATTAGGCTACAATTAAGGAAAAATTTTCTATACCAGTGGTGGATGAGTTGCTAGATGAGCTTGCTAGTTCTACCATCTTTTCCAAGTTGGATTTAAGGTCCGGATACCATCAGATTCGCATGAGAGAGGAGGATATTCTTAGGACAGCCTTTAGAACCCATGATGGACACTATGAGTTCTTTGTTATGCCATTTGGCTTGACCAATGCTCCATCAATCTTCCAATCCCTCATGAATGATGTTTTCAGGCCTTATTTGAGGAGGTTTGTTTTGGTGATCTTTGATGACATCTTAGTTTTCGGTTCTACCTTGGATCTTCATCTTCAGCATCTCAGAATTGTCCTGGAGTTGTTGCAACAACATCAACTATATGCCAAGAGAGGTAAATGTGCCTTTGGCTATCCAGAAGTGGAATATCTTGGTCACATTATCTCTGGCCAAGGTGTTAGTGCTAATCCATGGAAGAATGCAACCATGGTGACTTGGCCAACTCCTACTTCTATCAAGGCTTTGAAGGATTTTTTGGGTTTGACTGGGTATTACAGAAATTTCATCAAGAATTATGGTCAGATAGCTGCCCTATTAATTGCATTGTTGAGGAAGAATGCTTTTGTTTGGTCTATTATAGCTGAACTGGCCTTTCATTAACTAAAGGCTTCTATTAGCCAACCCCTTGTCCTAGCTTTACCTGATTTCAATCAACCCTTCATTATTGAGTGTGATGCATTAGGAAGTGGTTTAGAGGCTGTCTTGATGCAAAATCATAGTCCCATTGCCTTTCATAGTCAAACCCTCAAAGGTAAAGCTCTGCAACCGTCCACTTATGAAAATGAATTGTTGGCATTGGTCACTGCAGTGCACAAGTGGAGACCTTATCTTTTGGGAAGGCCATTCATTATTAAGACTGATCAACAAAGCTTGAAGTACATTTTGGAGTAGAAAATTGCCATTTCGGCCCAACAAAGTGGTAGACTAAGTTGTTGGGTTACCTATTTGTGGTGGAGTATAAAAAGGGATATGAAAACAAGGTGGCAGATGCATTGTCTAGGAGGTCAGATTCTGCTTTTGAAGGCCTAGTCAACCCAACTCCTTCGGATTCTCCTCCAACCTTGTTTTTGATTTCCTTTCCATGTCCTTCTTGGATTAAGGAATTACAGGATAGCTATCATCATACCCCTGAGTTGCAACAACTATTACAATAGCTTGAGTTAGGTTCAGCTTGCCCAAGGTTCTTTTCATTGCATAATGGCCTGATCTTGTATAAGGGTAGGGTCTTTTTGGGTCCACAATGCAGCCTCAAATCTAAGATTCCTTATCTAGTTCATGATAGCCCACTAGGGAGCTATTCTGGCTTCCTTAAGTCCTTCCATAGATTGAAGTAGGATTTCTTTTGGGTGGGAATGAGATCAAATTTGAAACAGCATATTAGGGAATGTGGAGTTTGCCAACAAACGAAGCATGAGACTTGCAAACCTGCTGGACTTCTACAGCCCTTGCCAATCCCTAATAGGCCTTGGTCTGCTGTTAGTATGGATTTTATCGGTGGGTTGCCTATGTCTTAGAGGTTGGATACGATAATGGTTATGGTGGATAGGCTCACTAAATATGTTCATTTCATAGGACTGTCTCATCCTTATTCTGCTACTAAGGTGGCTGCCTTGTTTGCCCAGAATGTATTGAAATTATATGGGATGCCTACTTTTATTGTGTCTGACAGAGACCCTATCTTCACTGCCAAGTTTTGGGTTGAACTATTCAAATTACAAGGGGTGCAGTTGGCTATGTTTTTAGCATATTGTCCCCAAACTGATGGCTAAACTGAGGTTATGAATAAATGTTTAGAGCAGTATTTGAGATCCTTTTCTGCTAATAGACCTACTGAGTGGTTAGATTGGTTGTACCTAGCTGAATTTTTTTCAACACCAATTATCATTCAGGTACTAAGTGTACTCCATATGAGGCTGTGTATGACTTTCCTCCTTCTCGTTTGTTGGATTACATACCTGGTACAACCTAAGTGGCAGCTGTGGATTCTCTTTTGCAATTAAGATAGCTCATTCTTTCCTTGTTAAGGCAGAATTTGGTGACTGCCCAAACCAGGATGAAGCAACAGTATGATATCCATAGGTCTGAGAAGGAATTCGGTGTGGGTGATTGGGTCTTTCTCAGGTTACAACCCTACAAGCAACAGTCAGTGGCCTATAGGGTTTCTCATAAGCTCTCTCCCATGTTTTTTGGGCCTTTTCAGATCCTTGAAAGAATTGGTGAAGTAGCTTACAAGTTGGACTTGCCTGCTGGTTCTGCAATACATCCAGTGTTTCATGTGTCCTGTTTGAAGACTAAGCTGGGCAAGCATAATGTGTCTATGTCCTTGTTGCCGTCAGTGAACTCTCAAGGCTTCTTGTCACTTGAACCAGTAGCTGTTCTTTAAACCAGGTCTCATAAGCTTCGAAATAGGACTATTACTTAACAACTTATTCAATGGCAAGGTGGTATTGTTGATGATGCTACTTGGGAGGACTTGTTTCATCTACAACAACAATTTCCCCATCTTGTGGGCAAGCTGTTCTAAAGGGGGGAGATGTTGTTAGGATCATGATTGTATACTGCTTAGTGTGTGCTCAGTTGTAATGTGTTATGTTTAGTTGTATTGTGTGTGCTTAGTTGTGATGTAACCTGTGGTGTAATATTGGAGTTGTATCTCAAGGTAGCTGTCAAGCTTATTGGGTAGTTAAGTCTGTTAGTTAGTTAGAAGGTACTGATGACGTGGTGGAAGTTAGTCAAAGGAGGTAGTTAGTTACTGGCAGTTCATGAGGATTGATTGTGCATTGTATATAGCTGAATTGATAATGAGAAAGGTTAAGAAAGAACATTCCAGTTAACTCTCTCTTCTCTCCCTTAACCCCTACTCTGTTCTGGAGATAGTTCCCTCGAAGCAACACTCTTTTTCTCTAATTCCCATATCCATCATCTTCTTCGTTCCTTCCATTTTTTGATTTAGCTAAGCTCTTAACATTCTTTTACCATTGATTTGTTTTTTTTTGATTTGTTATTAATATATATATATATATATATAATATAATATAATATAATATAAGCTCCTTTGCTCTTATCCAATCTTGGCTTAACTACTCTTATCAATTTTTTTTTATTGTTTTATGAATTCTTTTAATAGACACAAAAACTTAAAGTTATGTTTGGTAACAGTTTTTGTTTTCTATTTTAAGAAACCTGTTTTTAGGAATATAAAGAAAAAACAATTTTCTTATATTTTTGAAATCAAAAACATGTTTGGTTAGTTGAAATTAAAAATATAATTTTTTGAAAAAAAAAATAGAAAATACTAAAATATGTTGTTACTAGGATTTGAACTTTAATGCTAACTTATTAAATAAGATAGATTCATTAAATTAATGCTCTATTTGTTTTGCAAGAAAACCTTTTTATAAAGATAGTTCTCCACATTTTCTAGTGTTTGGTAACACAAAAAAAAACTGGTCAATGGAAAACTATTTTTGGTCAACGGAAAATCCTAATAAATATAAGGCTTATTTTCTATAGGTAGTTTTCCAAAAAAAATTTTTGGAAAACAATCTCTCTATCACACGTTGCATCTCCTATAAATATTATCTTCGTCTGTAGCCGTGAGAAATATAATTTTTTGGCGCTTTCTCTCTCTCATGGTAAGCTTTCTCTCTTCCCTTTGCTTTTTCTCTTCTCAGATCCTCATTGTCACTAACTCTAGTTTCTCGTCTTCCCATAGATCTCTCTCTTTAATTGTCTCTCTTCTCTCTTTTCTCCATGTTTCTTTTCCCCTTTGTAACACAATTCTTTGATTAGATTTTTTTTTTCCTTCACTGATCGTTTTATAGCTCCGACTTGCAAAGGAGAACAAATTTGCAGCGGTAATTATTTCATTCCTCTCTACAAAAATCTCAATTCTTTGCTTTGAATTTCAAGCTTGATTTTCTTTTTTCTCCAAGAAATTTTTGGTTTGATGGATTCCAAGCAAAAGTTACTTATTTTTCGTACATAAAATGCAAAAAAATAAAAAGATGAAGAAGAAAGAATGAATGAAGTAAAAGATGAAAATTTTAAATATAGTACCTATATTACTCTAAATTTCTTTTACATGGGACAATTCTTTCCATGGACTAATAATATTGTTATATAATGAATGATAATTGTTTAGGGGAATTGCATTTGTTGGTAAATACTTTTTTTTGTTGGCAGATACTTTATGCAGATATTATGCAATGATGATATATTATGTAGTACATTATGTAAACACACAATTTAGAGTAATTTTGAAAACTTGTAGTTGACCATAGTAGACAATTAGTATACCAACAAAAAGAGTAGACAATTAAAAGTTATTGTTATTTATACTTATTAAAAATGTATTCCCCTGTCAAATTTATATATATATATATATACACGCACACAAATGGTTGATATCTATGTGTGTGTGTACATACATAAGTACGTACGTTGCTGTCCATATATATGAGCAAGATGAGTGGTAGAGATCATGAAAATTTGACAATTAATTAATTTTGATTGTATCTGTAGGAACTCAATTCGTGACGACCCCAAGATGATATTGGGCTCGTACGTAAAGAGGGATATATATATATATATATATATACACACACACAAATGGTTGATATCTATGTGTGTGTGTGTACATACATAAGTACGTACGTTGCTGTCCATATATATGAGCAAGATGAGTGGTAGAGATCATGAAAATTTGACAACTAGTTAATTTTGATTGTATCTGTAGGGACTTAATTCGTGACGACCCCAAGATGATATTGGGCTCGTACGTAAAGAGGGTCCAAACAATATCATTTGTAGAGCGTGGGTTTAAAGGGCTAGGCCTTGGTCACTGGTTGGTGGGTAACCATGTTGTTCATACAAAAGTAAGCCATGTTCGTTTCATGGAGTCTTTCTCCTCGAAACGGTCTGGGAGGCTCTGGTTCTTGACCTTTTTTCCCAGCCTCCCCTTTTAGGCGCATCAACCTTCACATTATATAGCCCTTCTTGGTTGATCCTAGCCCTCCACTTGTTGATCAGGCAGGTGCCTACTTAAGTACCCGTCCCATCAGCTGCCTTCCCTTACTTTTTGTTAGTTGCGATAACCAAAACCACCCTGTTCAGGCGTCTTTTCTCATTAATATGGTTAGGACGTTTGTGGGCGCATTTAATGCGGAGGGGACGTATTTACCTTGAACCAGCTCCACACCGTACCCCCGCGTGGGTCCCATTCTACTCGCCTCTTCTTCAGGGGGTTTTTTGGGGGCAGCCTTCATTGAGATGTTGCTCTTCCCTTTGAAATCTTTGAATGCCGAGGACAGGGTCATCTTCAGCTGTGCCCCCAGGCTATTCGGCCTTTCCTTATTCGTCCTCGGCAAATATCCTCCTCGGCACGAGCCCTGGGCCTTAGTAGAGCGTGGGCCGGATCATAAGTTCTCTGGCCCCACAATAGCCCCTCAAAATCCTGCTATCCGGCTCCTTGGACGGATATGAGGGTTTTGATGATATCAGACATTTGTCAATGCCTGTCAATCCTTATCACCTATCGGTTCCCGAGACTTTTCGTCTGCCCGAGACACGTTCCTGGAGACTTTGGAAGGTGAAACGTGGCCTCATTAAATGCGGGCGACTCTGTGTTTCCCACGTTCTACGGCGTGATGGAGATCTAACGGTGGAGATTTCCTTGCCTTTATGGGCAGGAAAATTCATGCAGTTACTCTCAATGGGAGGCATAAATGATTTTTGGAACGGATTTGTCTCTTCAGTTTTGCACTTAAGAGTTCTAGCGCATATACCCTGGGTTCATCTGAACTTTCGTTATCTCCAGCACAAAAAGCCTGTCCAAGGCGCCTTTCCTCTTTTCTGTAAGTTCCCTGCCTCCATTAACTCGTGCTTTTTCTTTTCTGGGTTTATTTTTCTCTGGTTCCCTTCCTTCTTCCGTCACTGGTTGAGTTTGTTTAGTAACTCGTAGAGATGGTTAAATTGAGACTGAGGAAATTGGTTGATACTGAGGAGGCGATGGAAAAGTTCGTCGCCAACTACAGGATTCCTCCTAATGTGAGTCTTAGGCATTGTAAAATGGGGGAGTGGTACTTTCTGAGGAGAATGGGCGAGGTGGTAATTCCTGTCCTCGTCTTCGTAGAGGGGGGTATAAGAATCCCCATGGGGCCAGTAATAAAGGGTTACCTCAGGCACTTCCGATTAGCCCCCACCCAGTGCACTGGCAACATGTTTAGGATTCTGGGTTGTGTGGATGCCTTAAACGAAAAGATGGGTCTAAGATTGACCCACCACGACGTGAATTGGTGCTATAATCTCCAAAATTTGAAGGGAAAATCCTATTATAGGAAAACGAGAGACGAGAGGGTTCGACTGATTCAATGCCTCCCTGATTCCAACAAGGATTTCCTTATCGTATCCGGTGAATGGTATGATGGCGATCCGTGCCCCACGGTAGAGGGAGAACCAGGTGGGGTATAGAGAATGGAAGGGTGCCGATCCTTTGTGCCCTTTTAATTTGATGTGGTTCGGTTACTAACCATGCGCATGTGTTTTTCTTGCAAATCCACACGCTTTTCATCGACACTTTTACCTAGTTAACCGGGTGGACTTGGAGACGGTTCTTCAAGCGACAGTTTTCGTAAATGACGAGGATGGTTAAGTCCGAGCCGTTCACAAAATCTTAGGGTACGCTCCCCTTCAGAAGTCATTTGCCGACTTTAGGCACGTGATCAGCGCCAGCCGTCCTCGGCTTCCAAAAATTATCGTGGTCGAATCAAGATTTTTAATCTCCGAAGGATATTTTGTCCCAGAGGGCATCCCACTGGTGGACCTCTCTTCATCTCACCAAGCAGCGGAGGACGAAGGCGAGTTAGATCAATCCGAGGAGGGATTTGGGGTATTTGACCTAGCCAACCAATCCGAGGATCCTTCTGGTGATCTAGGTGACTCGGCCTTGTTTGAGGTGGAATTGTCATCAGTAGGCACATCTTCCCAAACCGAGATGGGACTTAAGAGAAAGCCCCCGACCAGTTTACTCGACCTCCTCGAGGGTCAACCGGGGAAGGGTGCGCAGGGAACACCGCAGTCCAGTGCTCCGTCTCCACCACTTCAGCCCCAGACCATCCAGACTAGGTCATCCTCCACTAAGTCTCAGCCACAATCTCCCGGCCCCAAACTTCCTGCTCCTCCTCGATCAGCTCTGCCTCCTCAGCCGGAGCCCACGGACTCAAAGAGAAAGAGGAGTCCCAAGGGTAAGGAACCCATAGACGGGGGAAAGTCCCAATCTCCTCAGGAGAGGGATGAAGCCCCACGTGTGAAACAATTAAAGATCGGGCACCAAAGCAAGGGTAAAGAAACTGAAGCCCAATCCACCCAAAGTAAGGGGAAGGGGATCGAAGTCCAATCCTCGCCAAGCACCTAGCTTCCCGCCCCAATGCTCCACGGGGAGCCACTGCTGGAAACCGCGTCCATAAGGGACCTTGGAGCTGGTGAAGGCGGTTATGTGGCCGACGCATTAGAGAGAACTATGCTGCTTCCCAATGACGTGGATGAGTTGAAGAAAATGAGGATGCAGGAGGTTTTCCTCAGTACGAAGAGGTACTTGGAAATGGTAAGGCTCTTGAAACCTAAAATTTTATTAACTCTTGCTCTCGGTTTGTCATTCACAATGTATTTACCTCACTTGACAGACTCTCCAGGCCACGTATAGAATGGAGGAGGAAGTTAACAGGCAGAGTAAGGCCGCTGAGAATGAACGCTCCAAACGCCTAGACGCCTCGCGGACTCTCAAAACTTCCGAGGATGACCTCACAAAGGCTAAGGAGGCCTTAAAGGAGGCTATTCGAGAAAGGGATAATGCCTCGGCGGGTTTAGATGGTGCTCAAAAACAGGCTGAGGAACAGACAAAACGTCTACTCAAAGCCGAGGGTCAGTTGCGAATAGCCAAGGAGCAAATTAGTGATTTAAAGAAAAGACTGATCTTGGCAGAGAATGCTAAAGGCGTGGCAGAATATGCCCGGGACGAAGCCATGAGGGCCAAGCAGAAGGCTGAGTTTGCTAGAAACGAGGCTGAGGCTGCCAGGGAAACGGCCGAGGATGAGGGTTACAACGCAGGGGTAGCTGAAACCCAAGCCTCCCTTAAAGCCCAAATTCCCGGAGTGTGCAGGCTATACTGCTCCTAGGTTTGGGAAGAGGCCTTAAAGCGAGCTGGGGTGGATGCTTCGTCTGATTTGTGGAAAGCAGAGAGCATATTTTACTCTACAGCCATCCGTGAGGCCGCCTCTGCCAGCTTCGAGGCTGTGAGCGATCAATATGAGGGAGGGGTCACTCAGTCAGAAGCTGCACAGGTCAGCGTCCCTCCTGGCAAGTTACTTAAAGGGGGAGAGCTCAATGATGTGATAGAAGCACCCGAAAGTATGGATCCCGAGGTGCCCAAAGAAGATGCCGAGCCTACGGTCAGCGCTCAGGTCCCTGATGCCGAAGAGCCAGCCATCCTTGCCCAACCCCTGCAGGCAATTCCCCTTACTGAGGTCCCCAAGAGTATCGACACCGATCCCGCTCAGCCTTCCCCAGAAGCGACTATCCTCCAGGGCGTCGAAGCTAGTCCTGTTTTCCCTTCCCAGGATGTGGCCGACACAGAACTGAAGAAATAGAAACTCCGGCCAGCCTTCGTATTTATTTTAAGTTCAATGATTAACTATTTTTTCTTTTATTTTGAAAACTTTGTAGTTTGCTTGTAGTTGAACCTGTTGAACACGCATATGAAATTCTTTTCTTCCTCTTTCCGTTTGATTACATGTTAGTTGCCCTCGTCGATGCTTACTATCGCTGATGATTTTTGAGCTAATTATCTTAACATGTATGAATGGTTGTACATATGACATGTTTAGGATCATGTTTTGGAATGCTAGCTCACCCGCACCCATAGGGTATTGAACTCATGTCTGAACCTATTTCAGTGGGGATATAAGCATCACCTGAAATGTCATATGTGTCGTTAGGACCAACTTGGTGTCCAAATTTCCTTTAAGTAGTTGGTTTCCCCATAGGTTTGAGTCCGAGGACCATGCAATACCTTGGTTTTGTCAAAAACTTGATTTTTTAAGTATTTGGTTTCCCCATAGGTTTGAGTCCGAGGACCATGCAATACCTTGGTTCTGTCCAAAACTTGATTTTTAAGTAGTTGGTTTCCCCATAGGTTTAAGTCCGAGGACCATGCAATACCTTGGTTCTGTCCAAAACTTGATTTTTAAGTAGTTGGTTTCCCCATAGGTTTGAGTCCGAGGACCATGCAATACATTGGTTCTGTCAAAAACTTGATTTTTAAGTAGTTGGTTTCCCCATAGGTTTGAGTCTGAGGACCATGCAATACCTTGGTTCTGTCCAAAACTTGATTTTTAAGTAGTTGGAGGAATTAACCCCTCGGCTATGGCGTGGGACCTTGGTTTAGGGGGATTAGCTCCTCGGCCAAGCCCCTAGAACCATCCGCGCTACTGACGCTACAAAGCGTAACCCCTATTGAAGAAACGTAGCCCCTAGTAGGACTTTATGCTAGGACGCTACAACTGGCTGTTGGAAATGATGGGGGGATTGTCTCAACCTACCGCCTGTGCCAAGATACAAGTCTTTCCCACAGACGGCGCCAATTGTAGGGACTCAATTCGTGACGACCCCAAGATGATATTGGGCTCGTACGTAAAAAGGGCCTAAATAATATCATTTGTAGAGCGTGGGTTTGGAGGGCTAGGCCTTGGTCACTGGTCGGTAGGTAACCATGTTGTTCATACAAAAGTAAGTCATGTTCGTTTCATGGAGTCTTTCTCCTCGAAACGGTTTGGGAGGCTCTGGTTCTTGGCCTTTTTTCCCAGCCCCCCCTTTTAGGCGCATCAACCTTCACATTATATAGCCCTTCTTGGTTGATCCTAGCCCTCCACTTGTTGATCAGGCAGGTGCCTACTTAAGTACCCGTCCCATCGGCTGCCTCCCCTTGCTTTTTGTTAGTTGCGATAACCGAAGCCACCCTGTTCAGGCGTCTTTTCTCATTAATATGGTTAGGACGTTTGCGGGCGCATTTAATGCGGAGGGGACGTATTTACCTTGAACTAACTCCACACCGTACCCCCGCGTGGGTCCCATTCTACTCGCCTCTTCTTCAGGGGGTTTTTTGGGGGCAGCCTTCATCGAGATGTTGCTCTTCCCTTTGAAATCTTGGAATGCCGAGGACAGGGTCATCCTTGGCTGTGCCCCCAGGCTATTCGGCCTTTCCTTATTCGTCCTCGGCAAATATCCTCCTCGGCACGGGCCCTGGGCCCTAGTAGAGCGTGAGCCGGATCATAAGTTCTCTGGCCCCACAGTATCTATTGTCAAAATTTTAGTATGAAAACTAAATTCATTCTTGGTTTTTTTATTTATAATGATTACATTAGTTGGTTTACATAATACACATGTTTTAAATTATACAAGAAATATTTTTAAAAAATTGCATATCAAACACCAGAAAACATTCTCAAACTCATTTTCAAGGTTGTTACCAAACACTGGTGTACGTGCCCAATTTGTTACGATCCTAAGACAGTATTGGGCTCGTACGAAAGGAGGCCCTCACAATATCATTTGTAGAGAGTGGGCTTCAAAGGTATGGCCTTGGGCATAGATAATCTGCTTGGTAGTAGTTCCTATGGGAAATACTGCATGGGCGGGTTTGATTTCCCTAGTTAAACCCCTTCCCTTTTTTTTAGCCCCCCCCCCTCCTCTAGAGCTTTATTTTCTTTTCCTTTTATACTGGTGCTCCATCCCCCTTTTTTGTATCCACGTGTTGATTTTACTTTTGGGGTGCAGGCCTGTCCAGTCGACCCATACCTAGAGTGGTTGGGAGTTGCTGGAAAGGCGCATGGGCATGGGTATGGGCCTGTCAGACGCCGAATTCCGTATTACTGTGTTGGCTGCTTTTTCCCTGGCCCTGCCCTTACACTCATTTTGTTCCTCTCTTTGGGCATTTAGTGAAGTGCCGAGGAGGAGGTCGTCCTCGGCAATGGCTCTCCTCGGCTTGGGCCGTGGACCTTAAGATAAACTGGGCCTGGGCTGGGGCTACACTTTCTTTGACCCCACAGAAGTGTTTGTTTTTAGACCCCTTAAAATACAACCAGATTAACCTAGTTTTTTAGCCAAGTAATTACTTAGTCAAATTATCAGATCTAGGTTAACACAAATATATCATATCAATGTAAAGTGTGGAAAATAAAAAACATAAAGATATGATGACCTAGGAAATCAAACCGATAAATAACTAGAGAGGATTTAACCTAGCTATCCTCAAGGTAAACCTGAATCCACTATGAAAGAATTGAAATTTACATAATAACGTTTTAAACCACTAATATCCTATTGCTACCTCGAGTAGGGAACTTACTACCACGACCACGTGACAACTCTGAGTCCACGAACTACTTCTTTCTTGGATTCCCAGCAAGTACAAGCACACCGGCTTGTGTATCTTTAAGCTTTTTTAATGCAGCAACTGAATGATCACCAAGTTCTTGACATAATCTTGAATCTTGGAAACCCTAAGTATGTGTGAAGGCAAACACCTTTAGATCTCACAAAAGATTCACACACACAGCATAAGGAGCAACCGAAAAAACGTGGCTAAGGTTTCCCTTTTATACCTAGGGTAAAACATAAAACCCTACACGTCATATGGGTTTAAGGCTAAGTTGGAAATTCTGCAGAAAAAACAATCTGCACGACTTTTGATCGATCGAGTCTAATTCTTGATCGATCGAGCCAGAAAAAATTGCACACTCAATTCTATAGTAACTCGATTCCAACTTTACATAAGAGGCCTATACTTTGAACCAATCTAAAACAAGACTAAACCTGTTTTGATCATGGTTTGCCAACATACAAAATGAAATTCTAATACATTAGTTCCTAATTACTTAGAACTTAACAAACTCCTCATTTGGCAATCTGTGACAAAACACAAACACAATGCTCAAAGTTACAAGGAAAACAGCCCTTTACAAACAATAAAGCCCATTACAAAAAATCCAACCTAACTACTATCCATCAGTTGCAAGTGTAGACAGCAACATGACTGAATCAACCTATATATTTCTTGAAACACTCAACAAACGCATAAACGCATGTGTGGAAAATACAAGTAAACAAAAAATAAATTCTTGATTTCACATAACACAAAATAAAGACATATATCATGAATAACTCATAAATATAAATCAATAAGCAATGTGAAACAAAGAAACATATACAAAATAATGTATCTCCCCCTATCATGAATAATTCAAACAAAAATACATTAAGAGCCAAAAAAGGTAAATACACAATGAAGCACCTAGATACAATCTATAGCTCCAACATACAAAAATCTCCCCCTAACTACAAAAACCCTCTACAAATGTCCAAATGTACTCCCCATTTTTGTGATGAAATGCCAAAGGGCAATCAGAATCCATCATTAAAAGGAGGTGATCATCTAAAATGCTCCAGATCTGCTCGCAAAGCACGAATCTCGTCAAGCAAGTCCACCAAAAGCTGACCATGAGCCATTTGAATGATCATGACAGTCTCTAACGTACGACGAATGTCAAAAACATCCGAAGTAGATGGTGGAGGAACAGCAATAGTAGCAAGATCAACAGACACCTTCGCCGAAGTATCACCTGTAGAAGTGGGAGGAGGGGGTAAAATATCAAAAGGCTCATCCCTAAGATGGTTAGACCCAGCTCTCATATGAGCAGCCCTCTGCCTAAGAAAGGTGGCACCTATGGGAGCTACTATGTGTACGGGCTCAAAAGCGATAAAGTCATCTAAACCTAAAAACAGCAAAATCCGATGAATGAAAACCGGATGGAAAAGAGCATGAGTGGTAGAAGAACTCCTATAAACCTCATTCATAGAACAAAGAAACAGATGAGGAAAACTGATAGGAGTATTAGTAACAAGAGCATGCAAAAATGCACAACGCTCCAAAGGAATAGTGTGTAGATGAGAGATAGGCCATAAAGAATGACAAGCTATCCTAAAAAAAAGATAGTGAATCTTAGTGAGCTAAGCAATAGTGATCCGAGGATCAAAACCCCACTGGATAGAAGACCCAGTGATATACGACATAATGTCGTCAAGGGTGGAGACTCTAAATAGGGATAGATAGGGTGTTGGACCAACGGTACCCCAAAAGCATCAGCTGCTACCCTAGGAGCAATGGTGTACTCTTCACCTCGTATCCAACACTTAACTTGAGTGTTGGAATCATAGACGTGGATAGAGTGGTTCTAGTAGAACTCTCTAATCAGGACAGCTGGGGGTGGATGATCAATATCCAACAGTGGCAACCAGCTCTTATGCTCAAAATTAGCCCTAATGGCTGGATCAAGCTCATCTAACAAAACCTTTCTCTCAGCCCAAATTTTTCTCTAAATGTTCAACATCTCATACAACTCTTGGTTTTTCACACTCTGAAACTTATCACTCTCAAAAGAAGGCTTAGACGAAGTGGAGGCTTTCCTATTGGCTCTAGTCTTCCTAGTCATGGTGCTAGGGTAAGGACAAAGACCCAAGAAAAAGAACCAAAAAGAAACAAAAAGAAAAACCAAGGGCAGACTGTAAGTTAGCACAAGAAAAATATATAGAAATAACAATCTATACGATGCATGAACAGTATAATGTTATGATGCATACTCTAATGTAGTGAGAATAAGTTCAATTTGAGTTTAGAATCACAAAATTGGCTTGAGCATAGAGTTTATAACAAAAATCCCAAAATTTTGAAAAAACCACTTCTTCAATTTGTAATAAATTGACCAATTGATCATTACACAAGTTAGAAAACAGTTTAGAATGATCGACTCAATCAACCCAACAAGCCAATTTCATCAATTAAGCTTAATTTGAAAAAAATCCCCAATTCAGGTATATTCAAGCCCTGGAATTTTCAATTTCTCACAAATCGCCAAATAGATCAAATTAAACCATCAAGAACAGTTATATAGCATCTTAGAACAAAAACCCATTGATCAATTTGAAGAAAACAATCTTAAATCATCAAAAAAAAAAACCCAAAAATTTCTAGGTTTGAAATTTCCCCAAAAAATGCATGAAACTTGAAAATAAATGCAAAAGGAAGGGTAAAAGAGTCTTGCTGGCCTTAGAGGAGAAAAGCCTTGCAAAAGAATTGGAGGAAAACGACAAAAAATTTGATTTGAGCCTTGACCGATCGAATAGAGAAAGAGTGTTTGAAAACTTTTTGAAAAGTAAGTTGAACACGTGAGAATCAGGTTTTAAAAAAAAACTCTCTATACAATTTTCGATTGATCGAAAATTAGGTTCGATCGATTGAAAATGCTTCGATTGATCCAGTATCAATCGAGCATCAATCGAAACAAACAGAGGCTAACCAAAGATTTTAATCGCAATTTCGATCGCTCGAAAAACAAGTTCGATCAATCGAAATTTTGGAAAACACAAATTTTTGAAAGACAATGCAACTTTATGCAGAAACTTCTCAAAACATTGAATTTTATGAATAAAATGCGTGAGTATAAGATGAAATATTTTTCAAAAACACAAGTTTTGAATCCATTAAGATTTTCAATCCATTCTCCTTAAATTCTCAAGCATCAAATATGTTTTGCATAATACTCAAGGAATTTTCAAACTTGGTTGGTCAAACCAAAGACACACAATAATATGTACAAAGTTTAGCAAAGAGTAATTTGTGTAGTGTGTGCAACTAGTAAAAGCTTGAGATACATGTGAGGTGATATGTGAATAGAAATCAAACACAAAGTCTACAAAATTCATCACATAGAATTTGAAAGAAACTATCACCTAAAGAGTTACATTATATAACTGCCACATCTCCTAAATCATAAGCTTGCAATCATGTAAGTTTCTTGATTTGCCTCATATTGTACACATCAATTTTAATTGAGCAAAAACTTATTAAAATAGTCGGGATAATGTATACGTCAATTTTATTTGATTGAATTAACTTTAAGTCCAATAATGTACATACCAATTTTAAGTATTTAAACCGAGGCTACACCTTATGTTCTTTTTGTGCATGTGCTACACTTTCTCGAGCACAAAATCTTACGATATGCACTAAGGTGTTTATGATTAACTAGTGAATATTGGTGAGATGGTTATTTATGCATTTCTCAAAAAGTTCAAGTCCGACAGTCAAAGACATGTGACTTCAAAATCAAAATAAAGTGATCAAAGAATATAAACATCTTCCCACACAACATGCATTTCAAAGTTTCAACTAGTAAAGTGTAATAAATAAGCTCATCAAAGCTAAACAAGGTACAAAGACATGTTATGTGAAAATAAATTGATCAACCTTGTTTTCAAAAACCAAGAAGATAATACAAAAACATAATTTGCTTTCTTTTTCCCTTTTTTTTTTTCCTTTTTTTTATTTTTTTTTTGCGAAAATACACTTTTGGCCCCTACATTTTGGACCTATTGTCAATTTGGTCCCTAAATTAATTTAGCTCCTAGGCCAATCCCTGATTTTTAAAAATCATTTTTAAAATAGTCCCTGCCGTCAACCCAGTGACAAAAAATGCTAAGGTGGCAAACGGAATGGACTGTTTGCTGACGTGACTAATAAAATAATAATAATAAAATATATTTAACATTTTTTAAATGACATGTCATCATTTTCTGAATTAAAAAAAGCCATGTTAGATTTTAAATTAAAAAAAACAAACTTTTAAATCTAATTTTATTATTATTATTATTATTATTGATTTCATTATTTTTCAGGAGGTAAGAACACAAGAACATGTTCTTCATGTTCTTCCCGAATCCAAGAACAACCCAGAACAAGAGCACAATCAAACCCAGAACAATACAAAATTTCGTACAAAATCCCTATCCTCCACCGAAACCTCCAGAACATGAAAAATCATCAAACCCACACCCACATGAGAAAACCAACCCAGAAAAATCATCAACCTTCAACCCAGAAAAATGTCAAACCCAGAAACCTCCAACCCAGAACATGAACTTCAATCTTCATGTTCTTCTCCAAATCAAGACAAACCCAATTGACTAACCCACTCAAAATCAATCTCAGCACAAAAAAATTCCAAAACAATCAACATTGAAACCTCTAGGAAATCAAACCCATAAATCTAGAAAAATATAAAAATCGTCATTAAAAAAAAAAAAAAAAAAAAACCAGAACAGTTTATTTCCTCGTCGATCCGGTTATCGACAAGGTTTTCGCCAGGCTCCTCCTCCATCCTATTCACGCTCAACAGAACTTCGTCGACTGTCCATCGGAGCCTTCTAGGAGCCAAAACGACGTCGCCGCTGCAAGTGAGGACAAAGTCTTGTCCTTCGCGAAGATTCTCATGCCGTCTGATGCCAACAACGACAGCGATTCACCGTACCGAGGTTCTGTGCCGACTCAATCAAATCAACGGCAGCAGACTCACAGGCAGATCACGCCGTCCGATGCCAACAACGGCAGCAGTCACCGACGTTCACGGCGTGATCTGCTTGTGAGATTGTGAGCTTCGGCGCCTGGTGGAGAAGCAGGCTGAGCTTGTGAGCTCAGTGGGGATAAAGAATGTAGGGAGAAGAGAGAGAGAGAGGGAGTTTGAGATTAGGTAGAGAGTGTAGAAGATTTTTTTTTTTTTTTTAAATTGATGAGGTTAACCAAAAACAAAAACAAAAAGAATTATGAATTTTTATTTTTTAAGAAATGATTTTAGTTTAAATTAGATTTAAGGTTTTTTTTTTTAAATTTAATTTACATTTTTTTTAAAAATTTCTTAGAGTTGGCTTTTTTTTATTAATTTAAATGCTGACATGGCATTTAAAAAATGTTAAATATATTTTTTATTATTATTTTATTAGTCATGTCAGCAAACAGTGCATTCCGTTTGTCACCTCAGGATTTTCTGTCACTGGGTTGACGGCAGGACTATTTTAAAAACAATTTTTAAAAATCAGGGATTCACCTAGGAACTAAATCAATTTAGGGACCAAATTGACAATAGGCCCAAATGTAGGGACCAAAAGTGCATTTTCGCCTTTTTTTTTTTATAAAAAAAAAAAAAAACAAAAACAACCTAGAATGAAATGCATGAATGTTATGTAATGTAAATCTTAGAAACAAAGAAAACAAAACCAAAAAAATAATGGTCACAGATAGTAGAGCAATGAAGTACAAGGACCATGTCAGAAAGACTCAATTTGATTGAGCCTTTTATATCCAAAACTTTTTAGATGCACCTCAAGCATTGGAGTTCTTATTCACATGAAAATGATTACCAACTCCAGGATTGGAATAAAGGTTTAGAGCCTTTACCAATTTACCAATAAGTACCATAGGATTTTGTGCTTGAGGCACAAGTACTTTTGGTTTGTTTGCTCGCTAAGCAGCTTGCAACTTGTAACAGTTTGGACGAATATGCCCAGACTTTCTACAAAAATGACAAACCCATGCAGGCTTATCATGCAACTTGCCCTTAGAAGGGTTAGGAGTCTTAGGTTTAGACTCTTGAAGATCAACCCTAATCTTCCTAAGAAGTGTAACTTCTATAGATTTAGCCTTACTCATAGAGGGTTTGAAACCTCACTCACAGGAGGTTCGGAAGAAGAAGGAAAAAAGTTTGTGGAATGGGGTGTAGGCACAAAGATGCTTTCTACAAAATCTAAGCCAGTTTTGTCAAATGGAGACTTTTGAACACTTAGGATGTGATCAAGTTTAGAGATTACAGACCTATCAGTTTATTCTCTAGTAACAGATAATTCGAGTTCTAAATTCTTAACTTTATCAAGTAAAAGCATGTTCTCAGTCTTCACATTATTCAACAATTCATTAGCATCAAACAGTTTCACAAGCAAATTTTTCTTTTCAAGTTCAAGAGATGCAATTTTCTTTAAGCCTAAACCAACACTCATAGCATCATTTGCAGCAACTTTGCAAAGTTTATTGTAGGTTTCTTGTAAATTTGCATCCTTAAAGAGTTCCCCATCAAAAAGGTTCTTCTCAACAGCAACACTTTCATCAACTACAGCAGTAGCAGTGAAAGCAATAAAGTTTCTATCATCATCACTACCAGACTCATTGTCAGAAATTTCATCATCACTAAGGGTTACAGCCATAGTCTTACCCTTAGACCTCAAGAATGTAGGACATTCAGATTTCACATGACCATACCCTTGACACCCAAAACATTATTGACCCGTAGTATTATTAGAAGGTTGACCTATAGTATTATTAGAAGGTTGACCTACTTTTCCTTTAGGTTTTTCAATGTTATTAACCTTAGTGAGATTATTCCTCCTAAAATTTCTAGGTTCAGCAATGTTCTTACCTCTTGCCCTTCTATTATTGTTCCTAAGAAAGTTTTTAAAGTTCTTGACAAGGTAAGCAATCTCTGTAGCAGAGAGCTCATCATCAAATCCACTCACATCAATATCATCAACAAACTTAAGAACCATTGATTTAGATTTGCTAGTCTTAGGTAGGTCCAACTAATAGGACTGAAGAGATCCTACAAGTTTATCAACAGGGATGGAGTCCACATCCTTACTTTTAGTGATGACAGTCACTTTGGGTCTAAAATTCTCAGTTAAAAATCTAAAAATTTTCCTAACAATTTTAGGTTGATCATAGATTTCACTGAGATTATATGAAAATTAACCATATCATTAAGCTTAGCATAGAATTCATCAAAAGATTCATCATCAGATATCCTAATGCTTTCAAATTTAATTATTAATTGCTACAACTTATTAATTTTAACTGCCTTTGTGCTTTCATGCACAGTTTGGAGGATATTCCAAGCAATATGAGCAACCTCAACATTAGAGATTCTCTTAAATTCCTCCATAAAAGCAGCATTAAAGATAGCATTCATAGTTTTGCTATTGAATGTGGCTGCTTCTTTTTGAGAAGTTTGCCACTCACTAATAAGAGTAATGGGCTTCTCCCATCCGTATTCAATGGAGTTTCAGACTCTCTCATCAATAGACTTCAGGAATGCTTTCATCCTTACTTTCCAATAAGCATAGTTATTCCTATCAAAGTGAGGTGGAATAACAAGAGAGTGTCCGTGTTTCATGACAACCGGGGTCAAGGATCAATTTAGAGATCAAAGGATCTGCAACAAGAGAGCAACCCGCTCTTATACCACTTATTTGTTTTTAGACCCCTTAAATACAACCAGATTAATCTAGTTATTTAGCCAAGTGATTACTTAGTCAAATTATCAGATCTAGGTTAACACAAATATATCATATCAATGTAAAGTGCAGAAAATAAAGAATACAAAGATATGATGACCTAGGAAATCAAACCGGTAAAAACCTGGAGAGGATTTAATCTAGCTATCCTCAAGGTAAACCTGAATCCACTATGAAAGAATTGAAATTTACATAATAGTGACTAAAACCACTAACATCCTATTGCTACATCGAGTAGGAAACTTACTACCACGACCACGTGACAACTCCGAGTCCACGAACTACTTCTTTTTTGGATTTTCAGCAAGTACAAGCACACCAACTTGTGTATCTTTAAGCTTCTTGAATGCAGCAACTGAATGATTACCAAGTTCTTGACATAATCTTGAATCTTGGAAACCCTAAGTATGTGTGAAGGCAAACACCTCTAGATCTCATAAAAGATTCACACACACAGTATAAGGAGCAACCTCAAAAACGTGGTTAGGGTTTCCCTTTTATACTTAGGGCAAAACATAAAACCCTACACTTCATATGGGCTTAGGGCTGAGTTGGAAATTCTGCAAAAAAAAACAATCTGCACGACTTTCGATCGATCGAGTCTAATTCTCGATCAATCGAGTCAAACAAAATTGCACACTCAATTTTGCAATAACTCGATTCCAACTTTATATAAAAGGCCTATACTTTGAGACAGTCTAAAACAAGACTAAACTTGTTTTGATCATAGTTTACCAACATACAAAATGAAGTTCTAATACATTAGTTCCTAATTACTTAGAACTTAACGGGAAGAATGAAGAATATGTAGGGAATTAACCCGAAATTTCCAACCTGTGAGAAGCAAAAAATAGAGAAAACCTCGCCAAAGAAAAACAATCACATGCACAAGACAATATTTACGTGTTCGGCAATTTGCCTATGTCCATGGAGTTGCAGAGATTTCACTATTATGAGGGAAAAAATACAAAGTGCGGCAGTAAAGTTTTTCTCTCTCTCAAAAAACTACATCAACGAACCCTAATCACCAAAACTGCATTTTCTACATCCTGTGCACAAGATTTACAATGGGTTACAAAACGAGCCAAAAAATTTTCCCGGGAGTACGGCTTAGGCTTGTCGGCCCAAGCCTTCGCTCTATGGACTAAACCTCAGAAAATCTCCCATTAAAAACCATGCAACATTATTTGGTCGGGTCAGGTCGTCAACCGGATTAAATATAACTAGGCTCCATAAAGCCCAACAAAATATATTTAAAGTAAAATAAAGTTGAGTTTAAGAATCTCACTAGAGGGAGGTTAAGATTTACTCTAGCAATAGACATGCGAACTTTCGATCAAAATTTTAATTCGATATTAAAGAGTTAACTCTAGTGAGATACATATAGAAAGTCTATTTTCTACCCAAAAAAAAAAACAAACATAAACAAACAAGAAACCAACAACGAAGTGACTTAAATTTGTTAATGTGTCCACAGCGAATAACAATCATATCAACAATCTAGAGTTTTTATTCCACCATAAGTGACCTTTCAAATGTATATTTTATTTGGAAAATCTTCATTGTGAGTCAATGCAAGAATAAAAGAAAAAGAAATCAATAGATCATAGAAATTTTATGTGTTTGAATATTTAATTAGTTCAGTTTCTAGTCATTCATTGAATATCTCCCCTCATGATCTTTGGTCAAGTATTTGGAACAATTGCTTTGTGCAAATATATAAGGTGCCAAGAGCGCATGATCATATGCATCAAAGCCAAGAACTCCTTTTTCTATCGTGCGGTTTGAAAAAAATAATTTACCACCTTGAAAATTTGAGCCAGAGCAAGATTATGGTGTATTATTATTTTATTTCACATGAGTATCGAATAATTTATGAAGCTTAATGCTCTCTCTTTATTAAATTATAGTTGGGTTTTCACTTCCTCATGACGTAGCTCTTCGTACGAATTGGTAGGGTAGTTGGTTTATGTGATTTAACACAAGTACATTATTAAGTCCCATCAAGCCTATTTGGTTTGGAGAATGGTTCCAACTTTTAACTCTCAATTGATTAAAGTCTTAGTAATATATGTGTTTAATTGTGAAGCTCATATTAAGCTTATTAACAATCTCATAAATAAGTTTAGACTCAATTTGTTTTATATCAAACCCTAATGTTCATAAGCCTATTATGATTTATGAATCTTTTTTTTTTTTTTTCTTGGGCTTAGCTTGTTTATTAAACAAGCCTAAAAAATGCTCAAGTTTGTCTTATTTATAAACAAGCAAATATGAACAAACTTTTATTAAATCAAGTTTGAAATGTTAATTTATAAACAGTTTGGTTCATTTATTTCTCTAGGAATTTATCTTCCAAGAAGTTTGAAAGAATTAATTTTCATTGATTTACCAGGCTTAAAAAAAGTCAAGTGTAATTAGAACTGTAATTGAAAAAAGAAAATCGTCAAAATTTTATATATAAGTTAAGTAAACTGAAAATAAACTATGACAAAATCTCAAGTCAAATTAAAAAGGATCCACGGTGCTTTCAAAGACTCCTTTTTAGTACCATAATTGGATTTTTGTTTCCAATTCTCTTAGTGAGACATAATTTACTACACATTTTAACACAATTTACACATTTGTCAACTTAATGATTAGATTACTTACTTACCTATGAGACCACAATTGTATTTTATGAAAAACAATTCAATCACCACTAAATATGACTATTAGTCTATCACTTGTACTCGGTGAATAACAATCCAATCACCACCATATATATGCACAAATTGGGGTAACATGTGACAAATGTGTGTCCATATACCTTTCTCTTGTTTTGTTTCAAAGACTAAAGTTCAATAATATTAGAATCACATACTTACACATACATTTTCTCACAATTGTCCGACATGACAAATAGTGAACGGAGGGAGAAAAAAATATGGGTTCATATAATAGTAACAGATAATCAATCGCAATCTACCATGTAAAACAATTATAGCAAAGTGTTTGTAAAAATGTGTGGTACTACCATTATTGTCTAGAATGAGTGGTTTTCATTTTTAAGCTCAGTCGTAATCGCCAACATCCCATCCCACGACTTGTAACAACCAATACCACTATCTCAATGACTGCAAGTAGTCATGTTCTTGGCCCAAACTCATTAAGTGGTGAGATGAGCCTCCCCAAACTTTGAGGAGCCAACCACATAATTTTGTCATTTTTTGGTAGAGAGAGAAAGAGAAAAAGGCATGGCCGCATGGGGGACATTTGAGAACAAAAGAGAATCATTAGATTCATTTGAAATACCAATTAACTTCTCTGGGATTTTATATATTTGTTAATGGACAAAGGGGTCCTCTTCCCTTTAGGGACATTCTGTGTGGGGTTTGAGAGGCTCTTGACCTTTCTTTTACTAGTAAACGTATTGAAAAGTTAGTGCGCCCACGGTCAAGATCACTTAACATTTTTAGTTTGTGCATCAAGATCTAAATCCTCTTTTAACTTACTTAATTGTTGATGTAATGTGATTTAAAGGAAGATTACGTAGTGTCTGGCTCAAAGAATCTCACATGTCCCTCATAATACCATACTACTATAGATTTGTTTAAACTTAATGCCTTAGTACCTTGAACATTCGAGAATTTAATTATGTTTATGTTATCAAGACTAGCTTTCAAATCTTTCACCTTACTATTCTAACTATTATATAAATAAGAATATATATATATATATATATAGAAATAAATATATAAAATCATATTTGATTTGTTAAAAAATTGATAAAATTCTCAAAAATATAAAATTGTATGTTTTGCTTTAAAATCAACAACAGCGTGACAAATATTAAATAAAAATATAGCAACAGTATCACATATATATATATAATTAAACTTATTCTAAAAAAAAAGACATATAAATATGTATATATATATATATATAAACTCAAATAAAAAAGAAGTTAAATCATAGTATGAAAATCTTTCATTTTGTTTTTGCAGAGAAATTTGAAATAAGTAAATCTTCCACCGTTCATATCTACGTACATAATGATAATAGTACCCCCCAAAAAATCAAGACTTAATTTGGGAACAATGAAGAGGTAGAAAAGGATTATGTGGAAAATGAAAGATTGACCTTTGTTAATTGGATATTAGATGAGGTTATTATTTTCAATTTATCAAAACTAAAATGCTCTTTAGTCATTGAAATATAGATGTGCAAATATTTTAAAGAGACCCACGTTATGCTATATGTGCACTTGGATTTACTTGATTAATTTGCAACCAAACAAATAATATGCATGAAAATTCATAATGGGTACGATAATTTTATAATACATGCGTGACAATAACTTATTAGTGAATAACTCATATATCACAATGAACTTAATAATTAATTAATGACGTGTTTGGATGAACTTGTTTTCATTAATTTATTAATTTATTTTTTACTTTGTTATGTAAAAATATATATAATTGTAACTTATTCTTTTTCCCTCATGATTTAGAATTTGGACCTACGCACCTATAAGCTAGGCCTTACCCGGTACTTAAACTTTAGCTCTACTATATGCATGCATGTATATACAGAGATCAATTCCAACTTGGTTACCATTTCTAAGCCGGCACCTCCGTTAATGTATGGTTCAATACTTGTGGAGCCCTAATCATGGCAACCAAGAAACATATTGAAGGGCAACCAAAACATTTCAAGACTATTAAGCTCATGATGAGCTCATAAAAATTAAAAGCCTCCTCTTAAAATCACACACACAAAAACACAGAGAGGGGTAGGTATTTACTAGGGATTTTATTTTCAACATTTTCCTTTCTCTTTTGCTAGTTTGTTTTTAGCCTTCTGAAGTGCCCAACAAAGAAACTCCTGTTTCGTTTTGAAGGGGTGCCTGAAAGGAAGGACTTTCAGTCAAAAAGAACCGCCACAAAAATCGTACTTTGATTCTTTCATCATTACCAACCGACGCAAATGGCCACTAGCAAGCAAAAACTAAATTATATATTGTACATGTAGAGCAAAAGTAATTTTATTATTATTATTGTTGTTGATATTGTATTTTTGTTATTATTGATGAACATACAATAATACATATTGTAAGCAACTAAACATACACATATCATGAGCTGAATCGTTCTAAAAGAAAGAGCATTTAAAAACATAAAGCCACTTTTTATTGTTAATGAAGGATACTAATTTGGTGTTCCCTATGATTATATGCATATAGAACCTTCCAACTTGCCAAATATACCTTAAGAAATCTATTTTTGGTTAGCTTATTAGTTACTTGTTTAAGAAATCTATTTTTGGCTAGCTTACTAGTTACTTAAACTTGCGTGTGTAAGGACAATTATTAAGGTGGCATTCTCAATGCAACCGAGTTAATTAAAGTAAAAAAAAAATTCTAAATTTTTATTAATTCTTACTATTTTTGTTGCTTCTCAATATAAGTAGAATTCGTTTTTTCTCTTAACAATTGTTCTAAATACATCCGTTAACACACCCGCTTGTTTAACAATACCTCATATTTCAGATTTTTAGTAAAAGAATATAAATTAAGTTGTATTTGTTTGAAGAATAAGTTCTTGTCTCATTTTTTTGCAAATAAGCTAGGACTTGGGAGATTCCAAACGCACATGACCATTTGGTTACATCTCTTTCAATTCCATAGAGATCTTTTCGTGCAAACAATTAAAGATAGGTGTAGTTGATCATGGTAGCACGTGAAATGTGACGCATTAAAGTGAACAGCTACAGAATTTTGAGCAAGATTCAAGGGCTAAACACTGAAGTAAAATGATGGATTCGCACCAGAAATTATGTCTTGTCATGCCTTGGCTAGTGGGTATAGTCGTATAGATGTTTCGCACTATTTTGATCTATTATAGTCCAGACATTAGTATTTTCTCAATGTAAGTTATATGTAGAGAAATGGAGAATAGTTGCATGGCACATGCACAATGGGGATCTAGATCCTCAAAACAACATAGAATATACTCATGTAGTCCCTTCCAAGAAAAAACTTGGCAAACATAATCATAGGAATCGTTTACAATGTACCAACTTAGAATTTCCAACATTTTAATTAGAAAATTTTATATTATATTAATATAATTCACAGCCGCATTACCCAACTCTCTAGGCCTATATATACCCTCGGATACAATAGCACTTGCATGCCAACCCTTCTTTCTCTCTCTCTCTCTCTCTCTCACACACACACACACACACTCACATTCTTGCTTAGTCAATTCAGAAACAAAATCATTCTTTTTAATAATCTCTCATGGCCACTTTCAAGCTCATTTACACAATTGCTTTCCTTCTTGCAATAGTCTTTTCTTATGGGATTATTGCCACTGAGGGAACTAGGCAGTTGAGGACACAGAACATTAAGAAATGTGATCAGAATCACGTAGCTATTTGTGAGAAAATTGTTCGGGAAATGAGAAATAGTCTCAATCACTTGCGCCGTGGCATTTTAGACCATGAAGCTGCAGGTACTGAATCTGCACCACCAGCTGGTAGTGGTCAAACTCATGTTGAAGAAAGCAGAACTGATGATTTCCGACCCACTGATCCAGGTCACAGTCCTGGTGCTGGTCACTCCAAAGGATCTCAAAGCGTGGATCCAAACGAGTAGACATATATTTACATGACTAATTATTAGGTATTGAGTACAGTAACATGGTGTTCCTCCTCTTATATTAATATAATAAGTTTCACTAATTATATTAATAGTGAGATTCACCATGCGTGAGAGGAGAGAGCATTACGTTTCTGTATTCTAAAAATATCTAATAATTTTTCTGTCTCAAAACTGCATGCATGATTACTATCAATTGTTCATAAGAATAAATCAGTTTATTGTTGTGAAATATTAAGAAATTTAGATTTGGTTTGGCTGATAATGATGCATATGTATTTCCTAGTCTCTTGTGTATTTGTATCATGCTAGAGATACAAACTTTTTTACAAAAAATTTTACAAACTGTTGATGTCGTGGGTGGTTATTGATAAATGAAAAAGTAATTAATAGTGGATTTAGATAAAAACCAATAAAAAGTTAGTCACATCAACAATTTGTAAAAATATTGTAAAATAGTTTGCGACTGTAGCATTACTCTTATATCATTGTATGTAATCCTATGGTATCAATCAATAAAATTGGACTTTGTTACTTTGTATCTGTTGTAATTGAAGCCTTAATTATACTAATTTAGTCTAAGATATCATTTGCTATTTCTGAGCCATCCAAGGTTGTATCATTGTATGTAATCCTAAGGTATCAGTCAATAAAATTGGACTTTGTTAATTACTTTGTATCCGTTGTAGTTGAAGCCTTAATTATACTAATTTAGTCTAAGATATCATTTGCTATTTCTGAGCTATCCAAGGTTGTATCATTGTATGTAATCCTATAGTATCAATCAATAAAATTGGACTTTGTCTTTGAATCTGTTGTAGTTGAAGCCTTAATTTAACTTAAAAAATACACTTTCATTCATGAAAAAAAAATTACATGGCAGAATTTTAAAAGATGAATTTAAAGAACAGCACCTAAGTACTGTACCTAAGTCTTGCTCTATTGATAAAAATATTGCAAATACAGTTTCAAGTTGATATCTTATGTTATATATAATTAGATAGATGGTGAGTTTAGCTTATATATAATATTGCAAGAACTGTGTTATTAAAAAAAAAAAACAAAAAAGAAGAAGAAGAAGAAGAAGAAGAAGGAAGATTTTATTTGCACAAGATTAACAGCCATCCCATATATTAACAACAAAAATAGTTATAGTGAAGAATACACAGAGTTCTTTCTAACCTTTTCTATAAAATAAAAAAAAGGGTATACTTGGAGTTCGGAATATAATTCGATATATATATGTATATATAATATTGAAAGAACTGTGTTAAAAAAAATAATAAAAAAAATAAAAAAAGGAAGAACAAGAAGAAGAAGGAAGATTGTATTTGTACAAGATTAACAGCCATCCTATATATTAACAACAAAAATAGTTAGAGTGAAGAACACACAGGGTTCTTTCTAATTAACCTTTTCTATAAAACAAATTTTTAAAAAAAAGTGTATACATGGAGTTCGGATATATATATTATGACTTGATTCACTTCCATCGGAACCTGTAATTTGAGCTTTACCAATCTGGCCACACATTGAAAGCAGCTGACGGTAATATTACACATACTAATTAAGAATGGAGCATTAATATTGATTATTAACTATCTGAATCATGAGGTTTCAAACAAAACAAAACCCTAAAAAAAAAACTTATCTGAATCATGAGAGCCAAATAATTTAATAGATTGTTCTAATGATTGACAATCAAAGTGAACTATCTCTTGACTTCCAAGTCTTCCATGATAAATAAGGTCATTCATTTAAATTATTATTAAAACCATAGGTGCTAATACCAACTAGTATATTATAACCAAATATATAATTTGATTAGCAATTTGATACTATTCATTGTCATCACTCCAAAAGCAAGAATGGAATAAATAAACTTTGTTGCACCATAGAGAGAGAGAGATGTCTGCCTTTTTAATAGACTAATGCCTTTCAATTGCCTGATGGCCCACACCAACTTATATTGGCAAGGAATTTTTGGGAATTTTCCTGAATGGGGAATCAAATCCTAGAGAAATTGACTTTCGACTGTTGTTGTCCCTTGATGAGTAGGCTTTCTTGAGTGATGGATGGACATTAAGGATAGCAACAGCTTTATGCAATTTTTTTCTTCCTTCTAAGTTTGTAGCTTTGACATGTTTATACATGTGAGTGGAAGTATTTTAGAAACAATTACAAATTACAAACAGATGTGGAAGTATTTTAGAAACAGTTACAAATTACAAACAGATGTGGAAGTATTTTAGGAACAGTTACAAATTACAAACAGATTCAATATTGCCAATTGATTCATGTAATAATGATATTATATTGAAAATTAGATTTATTACCCTAACACTTGGAGTCTTTTAATTTTACTGACGCTTCATGATATTTCGAATGTCCAGGACTTAAACCATCTTATTTGTCGATGTTATAGTGTAATTTTTATGGAGTGGTAAATAACTAAGGGTACGTTTTGTACACTGAATGAGGATTACTACAGGAATTGTAATCTTTATTACTAGTAATAAAGTATGTTGTAATGTAATAACTAAACCTATTTATTAGTTTGGTTGTGAGTTATAACATTAGAATGAAACTTAACATTTATTTTAGGAAATATCTTACTCATACAATTATATCTCCTTAAAAATTATTATTTTTAAATTTAAGAAAGACATGTGTTATTTTTTATAATTTTTTATTTTTATAATTGTCAGATTTATATGGAAAGTTTGTTTATTTAGAAATATATTAAGTTTTGAAATTATTGCACTTATTAAAGAATAGTTAATACAACCTTTTAAAGAGGAATGATTATTCCTCATTTTGAAGAATAACTATTCATAAGGAATAACTATTTCTTGTAATAAAAACATAACCAAAATAAAGAATAACTAAACCATAGGAATAACTATTACATTACAATGCCTATTAAAGTCTATCAAACATGCCCTAAATATTTAGAACATTTAGCAAAAGATTACGACTAGACTAGGGTTTGAAATAAGGCTAGTGAGAAAGGGGCTTTGCTAGGGTCTAGACACTGGAATAAGGAAAATATAATAATTTTGTAATTAAAATTTATAAGAATGAAGTCAATGGACAATTTTGTGTAAAATATTAAATTCCCATAAATAGGTAATATGAGATTACCATCATTTAATAAAGTAATGAGATTATCATAATTTATTATTTATGGTAAGAGCATTCACATTGGATTCTTTATATATAAAGCATTCTGCATTCCCATTATCACTTAAACAACACGTCCTATATCTCATTCTTTATTTTACACTAAATCATAATGAAGTAGCTTTTTTTTACACCATCTGCAACAATAGCAACAACCAAAAACAAACAAAATATGTTTTACACCGTGAGACAATAATATGTATATTTGCATAATACTTGTAGGGTCACAGTTCGAGGCCCAATCCCAAAATGTGTGGAGTCTTGATCTACTGAGCCCAATACAATGAATTTATAGAGAATGAGTCAAAGAACTAGGTCTTAATGAATTAGACAACGGCTAATATTGAATTGCATGGTGATCAGACACAAATAAAGGATGCTGATATCAATAAACTTTCAGTCCAAGGAGGTTAAATCTGTATATAGTGATCGCTCTAGAATATTAGAATGATTTGGATTGCTATACTCTTTTTTCTCTCCCCTTCCGATTCCTTTCTCATGGAGGGTCTCTTACATTATATAGTTTCTTTTGGATCATCTTGATCCTACACTTGTTGATCATTTGAGTCCCTACTTGAGTACTTGTCCCATCAAACACCTCTTTCAGCCTTCTGTGAGTTGTGCTAGCCAATACAACATTGTTCAGAGGTCTTCTCCACATAAATGAGGCCAGAAAAGTAGCTGCAATGCATTTAATGCGATGGTAGCAGTTTTTCCTTAGATATTTTGAGTTTCCTTCCTTCTTGTATGTTTATGTGGCACGTTTTTATCGTTAGAGCCTTTTGGAGAGTCACTTTAATTGCCAGAGTACACACTTAGACTACATTCGTTGTATCCGAGGAGGTATTCCTCCTCGAATCTTGTTCCATTCATCCCCCACTTATGAGACTTTAATTAGGAACACCTTAATAACTATTCGTTTCTCCCCGAACTTGTCTATGTCCTCGGACAAGGCCCAAGGCCCAATACACTATTTTGGGTCCTAGTCCCTACAATACTATAGCAATGTTTATTATTTACTACAGTAATTCATAAGCTAATCTTTAGGAGTTTTAATTACTACATGGAAATGCAAACTGGATTTTGAATTATTCGCTAAGAATGCTCTAATGTAACTTTTTTGGTAATCTTACACTACCCTGATGTTGTGTACAAATAAACAAATTAAAAACCAAAACACTTTATAGTAACGTGGTTGTAATATTTCGTTTTGTTTGTTTTGCTGTAAAATGTTTGTAGTGTTTTATTATATTTGTTTCATTGTAAAATTTGATTAAACCTAAAAATGTTTTCCATTAATCGTAAAACCCTTTATACAATTTTGTGAAATCTTTTTTTAAGGTAAAATCTTTTACAAAAATACACTGCTCCCCCTATCTAGTGGTGAATTAGGATATAATTAAATAAATGAAGGAAAAAGAAGTTGTTATAAATAATTAGGGTATGTTTGGTAACTGCTTTTTCCCTTTATTTTCTGTTTCCAAAAAAAATTTTATATTTTTGAGACTTAAAAACTTGTTTGGCAATCCAAAATAAACAAAAAACAAAAATTATTCTCAAAACTCAATTTGTGAAGGAAACTGAAAACATGTAAAAGGTTGTTTTCAATTTCTAATTTTCAAAAGTTAATGAAAATACATATTTATGCTCTGTTTGTTTCAGCATTAATATTTTCTGGAAAATTGTTCATTTTTCAAAGAGCATTTTCTACAAAACTATCTCATTTTCCAGTTGTGGGGCCAAAGAAAGTGTAGCCCCGGCCCAGGCTCAGTTTATCTTAAAGTCCGCGGCCCAAGTCGAGGAGAGCCATTGCCGAGGACGACCTCCTCCTCGGCACTTCACTAAATGCCCAAAGAGAGGAACAAAATGAGTGTAAGGGCAGGGCCAGGGAAAAAGCAGCCAACACAGTAATACGGAATTCGGCGTCTGACAGGCCCATACCCATGCCCATGCGCCTTTCCAGCAACTCCCAACCACTCTAGGTATGGGTCGACTGGACAGGCCTGCACCCCAAAAGTAAAATCAACACGTGGATACAAAAAAGGGGGATGGAGCACCAGTATAAAAGGAGAAGAAAATAAAGCTCTAGAGGAGGGGGGGCTAAAAAAAAGGGAAGGGGTTTAACTAGGGAAATCAAACCCGCCCATGCAGTATTTCCCATAGGAACTACTATCAAGCAGATTATCTATGCCCAAGGCCATACCTTTGAAACCCACTCTTTACAAATGATATTGTGAGGGCCTCCTTTTGTACGAGCCCAATACTGTCTTGGGATCGTAACAAATTGGGCACCTACAATTGGCGCCGTCTATGGGAAGGTTTGTGTCTTGGCATAGATGATGGTTTGAGACAATACCCGTGTTGTTTCTACCAGCCACTTACAGTGCTCTAGCGTAAAGCTTCGATAGGGGCTATGATCCTTAACTAGGGGCTACACTTATAGCGTCAGCCACGTAGATGGTTCAAGGGGCTCGGCCGAGGATTTCATTCCCTTAAAGTCAAGGCCCCACAAATGAGAAAAGCAAAAAGTACAAGTTTTGGACAGAACCAAGGCCTTGCATGGTCCTCGGACTCAAGCCTCTGGGGAAACCAACTACTTAGAAGAAAAATTACAAGTTTTGGACAGAACCAAGGCCTTGCATGGTCCTCGGACTCAAGCCTCTGGGGAAACCAACTACTTAAAAGCAAAATTACAAGTTTTGGACAGAACCAAGGCCTTGCATGGTCCTCGGACTCAAGCCTCTGGGGAAACCAACTACTTAGAAGAAAAATTACAAGTTTTGGACAGAACCAAGGCCTTGCATGGTCCTCAGACTCAAGCCTTTGGGGAAACCAACTACTTAGAAGAAAACTACTTTACAAGTTTTGGACAGAACCAAGGCCTTGCATGGTCCTCGGACTCAAGCCTCTGGGGAAACCAACTACTTAGAGCAAAAGTACAAGTTTTGGACAGAACCAAGGCCTTGCATGGTCCTCGGACTCAAGCCTCTGGGGAAACCAACTACTTAGAAGAAAAATTACAAGTTTTGGACAGAACCAAGGCCTTGCATGGTCCTCGACTCAAGCCTCTGGGGAAACCAACTACTTAAAAGCAAAATTACAAGTTTTGGACAGAACAAGGCCTTGCATGGTCCTCGAACTCAAGCCTCTGGGGAAACCAACTACTTAAAAGCAAAATTACAAGTTTTGGACAGAACCAAGGCCTTGTATGGTCCTCGGACTCAAGCCTCTGGGGAAACCAACTACTTAAGAGCAAAAGTACAAGTTTTGGACAGAACCAAGGTCTTGTATGGTCCTCGGACCCAAGCCTCTGGGGAAACCAACTACTTAAAAGAAAAATTACAAGTTTTGGACAGAACCAAGGCCTTACATGGTCCTCGGACTCAAGCCTCTGGGGAAACCAACTACTTAAAAGCAAAATTACAAGTTTTGGACAGAACCAAGGCCTTGTATGGTCCTCGGACTCAAGCCTATGGGGAAACCAAGTACTTAAAAGAAAAGCTACGTTACATGGGCCTTAGGAACTATCCGAGGAGAATTCCCCCATTAACAGTTGGGTTAATCCCTACACTGAATGGATTGCCCAGCCTACCCTCGGACCCTCAGTACCAAAGGGATTGACGCAATTTAGAGCAAAGTGCTACCAAAAGACACAATTGAGGTCCCTCACTGCTCGGCTACCCTCTCGGATGAATTATTTAGAGTTTATCGTTCTCGGACATTGGTCTAGCATGCATCGCGCAGCACTTAGCCGTTATCCCGGTTAGTTCCAAGAGTTTAATTTATTGAGGATTACCATTGTTATACTTGATAATGTCCGTAAGTTTGAACTAGTAGGAATCTGTGTTAAGGCATTTTTCTGCTCCGAGTATCATTAAAGGCAAGCTTATATTTAATATTCATGCACAAAGTAGTTGTTGCAGAAAAGAAAAGTATTTAGAAAGAAATAAACGCATCTTTTATTAAGACAAAGGAATAGTACAGTGTACAATGAAAAGCTGAAATAAGCTTACATTAAAGCTAACTACGTAAGTAAAAGAAAAATACAAGAGAGTAAAGATAAAGCCGAAGGAGAAGCACAGAGGAGAGGTTGGCTGCTGCGCCGAGATGTTGAGTAAGGGAACCATTCCTCAATACTTTTACATGCCCATAACTCAGGCAGCAAAAGAACCCGACGAGGGGCCTGCACCTTCGAAGAAAAGGTGCAGAGAGCACCTGGTTTTGGGCTAGCGCCGCTGAAGAAAAGGTGCAGGGAACCCAACTTGGGGCCTGCACCGTTGAAGAAAAGGTGCAGGGAGCCGGAAGTTGGGGAGTCCCCGCGAAAATTTGCCTGCGGCAAGGCAGACGGCGTTGATGGCGGAAATTCCTTCTTCTGACATGCCAAAAATCTGGCATGACCAGAACCTGCTTCGGATTTTGACTAAAAGAGAGAGGAAGACCATCTTCCCCCTGTCAAAGCGGAGGACCGGCTTGAACTTGTGCCATCCTTGTCCGTACCATATCACCTTGAGGATTCGGTGCCTCTGAAACGGGTAAAGACCCTTCATCCCCACCCATGCCTCAAGCATACTGCCCTGAGGCTAAATGACACTGAAAATGGAGACTGAGTATGGCGGATGGATTATGTTTCTGAAGGAAGCAGAAGGGTTTGTATGCAAGGGGAGTGACCCCCTATCCTATTTATACACAGAGCAGATCGGTGGCATTTAACTTGTGCAAATTTCCAAGGAACGCTACAGACAAAGCAGACTGGACTCAATTTCCAACCTCAACCTCAGCCGTAGGATCTGAAGATCCTCGTGAAGGCGCGCCTCGAGTACCGAAATATCAAAAGGCTCCGCGTGAATGAAAAATAAAGGCGCGTCCCTTGGTTTGACACGACTCCCGAGTAAATGGAAAAATGCAAATATTTATGGAGTGCAGAATCAGAACAGGCTATGATGTAGGCCCAACATTATCAAAACCCTCCTTCCCAACTAAAAGTCGGGCAGCAGGCTTTTGAGGGGCTATTGTAGGGCCAAAGAAAGTGTAGCCCCGGCCCAGGCCCAGTTTATCTTAAGGTCCGCGGCCCAAGCCGAGGAGAGCCATTGCCGAGGACGACCTCCTCCTCGGCACTTCACTAAATGCCCAAAGAGAGGAACAAAATGAGTGTAAGGGCAGGGCCAGGGAAAAAGCAGCCAACACAGTAATACGGAATTCGGCGTCTGACAGGCCCATACCCATGCCCATGCGCCTTTCCAGCAACTCCCAACCACTCTAGGTATGGGTCGATTGGACAGGCCTGCACCCCAAAAGTAAAATCAACACGTGGATACAAAAAAGGGGGATGGAGCACCAGTATAAAAGGAGAAGAAAATAAAGCTCTAGAGGAGGGGGGGGCTAAAAAAAAGGGAAGGGGTTTAACTAGGGAAATCAAACCCGCCCATGCAGTATTTCCCATAGGAACTACTATCAAGCAGATTATCTATACACAAGGCCATACCTTTGAAGCCCACTCTCTACAAATGATATTGTGAGGGCCTCCTTTCGTACGAGCCCAATACTGTCTTGGGATCGTAACAAATTGGGCACCTACAACTTCCATTATTCAAATTCAAGTAGGATCTCTCACAAATTAAAGTAGGATCTCTCACAAATTACAACCTACATATCTAAATATATAATATAGTATATATTTAGCCAACCTGAAGGATGTCGTCATGACATTTTAGGGTGCGTTTGTTTTGCCTGAAAAGCATTTCAAGAAATCATTTTACATCCTGCCATGTGTTTGGTTGCACATGAAAAATTTGGTCAAACAGAAAATCATTTCCGTTGAGTGTAAAATGTGGCTAGCTGAAGTGTAAAATTGATTATAGATCTATTTTACCTTCAAACCATTTCCAGAAAAAAAAAAGCACCGAACCAAGAGAGAGAGAGAGAGAGAGAGAGAGAGAGGTCACTTGAACTTGAGATAGACGGCACCACCATCTGGGCCGTGCCTCTCCCTCATCACCGATCGCCAGCCATCACTGATCCACTCCTCCCTCATCACTGATCCACAAACACCCAAGACCCACCTCTTTGATCGCCAGCCATGCACTGACGAAATAGGTTAAGCTCCGATCTTGACAACTGACCGCATGCCATGCATCGTGCCGCTGCTGAAGACTAATCTCTCTTTCCCGATCTATCTCTCTTTCCCTCAATCTCTCAATCTTTCTCTCTTTGATCTCTGATTTTTTTGTTGTTGTTGTGGTGGTGTTGGTGGTGGTGTTTTGGTGGTTTTTGTGTTGTGTGGTGGTGGGTTTTGTATGGATAGTGGTGGATTTTCTATGGGTGCTGGTGTTGGTGGATTTTCTTATATAAAATTTGTTTCGAAGCTGAGAAAATGGCTAAGAAAATGTGAAAATTTTGTAGAAAAATAGCATTTTCAGAATGTTACCAAACACTGGAAATCGTTTTCCGGAATATTTTCCATTGCACACCCAAGTGCCTGGATTTTAATTTCTTTACGGGAATTCATTTTCCCCTGCATTCATTTTACACTCGGAATTCGATTTACATCGAACCAAACGTAGCCCTAACCTCACTGTTATTGAGAATTGGATACCAATTGCATTGAGAAACCAATATAACTACACTACCACATAACATCTTGAAGACACGTAGGAAAGAAAAACACAAAAATGAGTCATTTCCATCAATCTGAACAATTTGTTCAGTTTACGAAAAATAGGAAGGGGTTCTTCTGCTATCACAAGAAAGAGAGGAATAATAAGAGTTTATGTTTTGGTTTGCTTTCTTGAAAATATTTTAAAAGCGGCTACTTTTATATATATATATATATATATATATATATATATTCGAACATACTTACATATATGGATAAATGTTTGTTTACAAGATAACAAATAACTATGCTATTGTATTTGGATTACATGATAATTCCTAAATAGTATCTGCTTTGGAGGTATTTGGATTACATTTTTTTATATATTGTTTTGGAGGTTCCAGTAACTAATCATTAACCTAAGCAATGTATGAAAAAGTTTGAGAAATTTTATTTTTATCTTTATATATGATATGTATATGATGAATGAGTATTAATAAAAACAGAGAGTAAAATTTAGAGAATTTTATAGAAATTAAATTGCTTAATTTAATTACAATTTTTTTTTAGAGAAGATCAAACCTATTTATTTAGAATTTTTTTGGTGTTAGGTTAGTTGATAAAAAAAAAAGGGCAAGCTAACTGGTTTGAAGTTTAAACTAATATAGTTTGACACTATTTGCAGCTCTAAAGCAAATTAAAAATTTATATTATAATGATGGCATGAAAAAATGTGGCTTTCAAAGTCTTATGCAGTAACATTAGAGGAAGGGAACAAAGATCCAAATTTTATTTTTTGGCTAAACTATGAATTACACTTGTGAAATGACTATCATTCTAAAAATGCGTGGTGGTTTTATACCCCTTTCTCTCTATCCTTGTCAATATATTCTTAAAAGAAAAATTGAGCTCTGACTGGGCCTCTCTTTTATTCCGATCTGTTGGCATTTACTGGGCTTGCCAGTATTTTAAGTTTTAATCCTCCTCCACGGGCCACCTTAATCCTATTTGGGCTTAGTAACCTCAGCAATCTTCACAGCCTAACCCGTCAAACCATCGCCGTTGTAGTTGACTTTCTATCCCACACGTTTTTTTTTTTTGATAAATACATTCTTCATGTTTCTTGTTTTTTGAACATGACATGATTCTCAAATCTGATTCTCCCCTATAAAATCTGTTTCAGACTTCCAGTAACCTCCAAAAACACAGTGATATTATTAGGCTAAAATATAAATTGTACCATCTAAATTTGATTAAAATTCATTTCAGTTTTCTAACCTTACTTTTATTCAATTGAATCGTCTAAATTTTAAATTAATTTAATTCAGGCATTTTGTCCAAATTTGTTTAAAAAAAAAAAATTTGCCATTAAGGATGCAATTAACTAATGAAAAAAAAAATTTGAATAAAAATTCTTACATAAAAAATTTATAAGATTTAAAAAAAATTAATTATATAGATTTTTTTTTTTCATGTGAAAATAATATTTTTCTAAGGACAATTGGACAAAAGGACTGAATTGAATAAATTTGAAACTTAAAAGATCTAATTAAATGAAAGTAAAGTTAAATAATAAAATAAATTTCAACCAAACTTAGATAATACAATTTACATTTTAATCGTAGAGTAATTCTTAAGGACTAAACATGTTAAATGATGCTTACTTTCTCATATTTATGATGAAGTTCACTCATTAAATTTATAATGAGTCCATCATAAATATGAGAAGAAAGAATATTATTGAGAGTATCTATAATAAGTATTTCCCTTATTATTTGGCACAATAATTTACCTTTTCATTAATAAAAAAGTAAACTTATTGTCCAAATTGGGCTCAAAGTCAAAAGTCAAGAATTCAATGAATACAAGTAGGTTGGGTATTCATTGAAGAAAAAGCCCGAGGCCACTCTTACGTGTCGTAGACGAACCGCCTCAACAACATTAACTTGGGTTTCAAACTTTGAATAAACCCAAAAAAAAAAAAAAAACAAAAAACAAAACATAAACCTTTCTTTCCTTCCCAATCTCCACAGATCCATGTAATTCTAAATTCTGACACGTCAATATCGTTATAAATAAACAATAATAATTTTTTTTAATTTTTCCTGTAAAAGAGAGGGGGTGGTTATAGGCAAGAGTTTGAAAAAAAAGAAAAGAAAAAAAAGAATATGCCATTGCAATGTGCCCATGTTCCTCAAAAACATTCTCAGATACCAAGTCGCTCTTTTACAACATTAGATAACATAGCGTACCGCAACCCCTTATTTCTTTCTTATAATAATTACATAAATTTCTGCTAGCACATGTTGTGTTATTATTCTCTTCCTTCACTCTCTGTATTCTCTCATCACCGCTCTCTCTTTCAGGTACAATCTCTTTCTCTTTCTTTCTTTGTAATTTTGCTTTTATGTTCTTGTGCTTTATAATTCTTCAATTAACTGTACGTGTCTCTCTCTGTGTTTGTGTTTGTGGCGGTTACTTCGCGGTTAAGAGTTGTGTTAGGGTTTGTACTTGTTTGATTTTTTTTTTTTTTTTTTTGTGTGACTGATTTGAATTCGTTATTTCAACGTAGAAGAACTGCGCAAATTTAGATAAAAATGACTATATATAATGTAAAATGTATGTGTGTGTATATATGTAAGTAGTTAGTATGTATGGTCTCTTTTGTGTTGTGGTGTGCTTTTTGATTTTAATTTGAAGTATTGTGGACATTGCATTTATTGTTTAATAATTGGTTTTAATAAGTTGGAGAACCATATTATGGAACTGGTGGTTTTTTGTTTTACTCGAGATAATTGTGAATTCCAATCAGTATTCACTGTTTGCTTAGACTTAATTTTTTTTGAATTGAAGTTGATGAGATTAATTGATGGAAATAATCACTAATGCTAATTCTTGAAAATTCATTTTGCGTCTAATGTTTTTTGTACTCATGACCTCACCGTCCAACCCATTGTTATGGGAGAAGGAAGTGCGAGTTGAGCTATAACTCGTTGGCAAGCACAGGATTTTTATCTTTTATTTTATTTTTAATTCAAAAAAAAAAAAATTGTTAGATCACAATGTTGAGGAAATGTTGGGTCTTAATGTTGGAGGGATGAGGGTCTGCTTTTACATGCTCGTATCTACCTCAACTAGGAGGGCCATCAGCCTGATTAGAATGTAGTGATTGATATGTCATTTTCTTTTACACATGCAATTTGCTGAACTTGTCTCCTGTCCTGTGTATTTATATGTGTGGCCTTGTCAATGAATGTAATCCATTCAAGTTATTTAATATATATATTTTTAATAATATGAATATGTGCTCAGGATTCTGGAACTTGTTTCTATGGTGGTTTTGGAAATCCCAGAGAGAGTTTTATTTGCAAGGCTTTGAATCAAGTGAAGTGATCCGAATAAGTGCAAGGCTGTTTAATGGGTTCTGATAAGCATTCTGTTGGTTTACTGGAGACACTCAAAATGGAGAGAGTTAGAACAATTTTTACTCCGGCATATCCGTACCCACATGAACATTCACGGCATGCTATAATTGCTGTTGTTATAGGTTGCCTGTTTTTTATCTCATCTGATAACATCCATACTCTTGTAGAGAAGTTGGACAACAATATTAAATGGTGGTCTATGTATGGCTGTTTGCTTGGTTTCTTCTATTTCTTTTCATCTCCATTTATAGGGAAGACTATTAAACCAAGCTATTCTAATTTCAGTCGGTGGTAAGTAGTTTGCTCCTCTCCTATGCTACTGAGTTTGCTTCTCATACTCAGATGCACACATGTGTTTAATATTTATGTATTTCTGTCACTTTTCTAGTACGGTGAACTATAAAATCTAGTGGTGTTAGTAATCTTTGGAAATTTACTTCTGCAGGTACATAGCCTGGATTTTAGTAGCAGCTGTGTATCATCTTCCTAGTTTTCAGTCAATGGGAGTGGATATGAGGATGAATCTGTCAATGTTTTTAACAATATTTGTCTCTTCTATTTTGTTTCTTATTGTATTCCATATTATCTTTTATGGTCTTTGGTACATTGGCCTTGTTTCACGTGTGGCTGGAAAGAGACCAGAGATCTTGACCATTCTTCAAAATTGTGCTGTAAGTTGTGATGATGCTTTTGGTACCTCTGTGTCACATTGCTGGTTATGCCATTACATATAAACCCTGAATATCATGTTTATGCCCTTACTTTTGGTTCAGGTTCTTAGTATAGCCTGCTGTGTTTTTTATAGTCATTGCGGCAACCGTGCTATTTTGAGAGAGAGACCGCTTGAACGGAAAAACTCTAATTGGTTTGCTTTTTGGAAAAAACAAGAGCGAAACACATGGCTTGCAAAGTTCCTCCGTATGAATGAGTTGAAAGACCAGGTCTGCTCATCTTGGTTTGCTCCAGTTGGTTCAGCAAGTGATTATCCACTTTTGTCCAAATGGGTTATCTATGGCGAGGTACATTTAGCATCCACTATAAGTTTTTATGCAAAACCTTTTCTCCCCATTTTTCGTTTGTAATTTTTTTCCCTTCCATTTCTCAGTTAGCTTGCAATGGCTCATGTGTGGGTTCATCGGATGGAATATCTCCCATATACTCACTATGGGCTACATTTATAGGTCTTTACATTGCCAATTATGTAGTGGAAAGGTCAACAGGGTGAGTAGCAAATGTGCAGTTGATTTTATTATTTTACTGTTGTTGGTTGTTCTCTCTTGACATCAGTAGGATTTCTTGTTTTAAAGTATAGGTTTTGATGTCAAGGGTTCTCTTCTGTCTCTATTTCTGCAATTGGATTCTCACTAATAGGAATGTATGAACTGAGTACTTTCTTTCTCTTCTTTTATGTTGTTAACCTTCTGTCCTAATTATCCAATGAAGGTTGTATATAGTTGATTAATGTGAAGGTATCATTGGCCTTTTGTTGTTTTGACGGGGAGGGACTATGTAAGTAATTGCTGTGTGAATTGATGTTATTGTGTTACTGGTCGTAGAGTGGATATCCAGCTACAATCTTGGCTTATAAAGTATTGTAGCTAGGTTTTGGGTAGCATGATAGATAAATTTTGTATCCTTCTTGAGTATCTTATTAAAGTGGGAATCAACCTCTCCAAAACAAATTGAGGGTAAGGCTACCTACCATGACATCTTCCAAACCCCACAAAAGTGGGAGCTTTGTGCACTAGGCACCCTTTTTTATTTTTTTATTTATTATTTTTTTAATATCTTATTATAGATTAAGATTGGCCTGTTGAGGATGAAGTAGAAGAGAGAAATTTTTATAATTATCCAAAGATAAGAGATGTAACACTTTAAGATGGTTTATCATGTTAAATCAATCCTTTTTCTGTTGTACAATCAGTTTAGATAATGCTTATGCTTGATACTTGCTTTTACATCTCTCTCTCATTTTTCCCTCCATTTCCGCTTCAATAATTCATTGATGTCTTACAATGAACAGGTGGGCTCTTGCTCATCCTGTGTCAGTTAAAGAATATGAGAAATTCAAGAAGAAGCAAATGAAGCCTGATTTTTTGGATATGGTTCCTTGGTATTCAGGGTAAGCACTCATTTTTTTCTTCTGCTGCCTCTGCATTGTGGGGGTGAAGGGCGGGGAGGGGTTTGCTGAAGCTGATTTTCAGTTTGTAGTTTTCACCATGCTGATGACTACATGTTGCAGGACATCAGCTGATTTATTCAAGACTGTTTTTGATCTCCTGGTATCAGTAACTGTCTTTCTTGGTCGTTTTGACATGCGTATGATGCAGGTATAAAACCTTATTTATTTATTATTTTATACATTAAGGTTCTGTAATATGTCTTTTTCTTAAGTTACACGTTTTCTTACTCAGTGAATATCCTCTTGAAGTTTGAAAATTCTTATCTATTTTAGGATATGATGTTATCAAATGAAGTACCCATAAGTAGTAATATCATTGTTAGAAATATGGTTAAGTGATTAAATTCCACATTTCCTAATAGTTTAAGTTGGACAATTGGTAATTTAACAATCATTATAATTTTTTATTATTTAAATTTAGAAGTTTATATATATATATATATATATTTTTTTTTTTTTAAATTTCCCATATTTAATTTTTATGAGATGGGGGAAAAATCAGTCATATGATATCATGTTAGAAACTTTGCATATTTGGCAAGTTCCTTTTTTAGTCAATTTCAGTACTTTTCCTGAGTGTTGAGTTGCAGAATAGCCATCTAGATTAGTCATATACTTGTTTTAATTAATTATTTGTAGTAGTTTTTTTTCACCAACCACATGCTAACCTTGTTTCAAGTTAACTCCTTCATATGAGATAATCAAGGAGTGGAGTTTAATTAATAATTATTCCATCTCAATGTTGGTCTTTATGTAATTATGTCTGTTATCCTTCCCTTTCTCTGGTCATTAGGCAGCAATGAGCAAGGTTCAAGATGGAGGAGAACAAGGCGATCTTCTATATGATCATTTAAGTGAAAAGGATGAGATGTGGTTTGACTTCATGGCTGATACTGGTGATGGTGGGAACTCATCGTATGCTGTGGCACGACTACTTGCTCAGCCTTCCATTCGTCTCACTAGAGGTGATTCTGTAGTTACCCTACCACGTGGAAACTTGCTACTTATTGGAGGAGATCTAGCGTGAGTTGAAAACTCTTACTTATGATTCATAACATGATGTGATTACATGTAATTATGCTTATTGGAAATTATAAATTGACACCTATTTATACTCATTAAAAAAAAGTTGACACCAATTTATATAATGCTTGCTGTTGATGTAACCTTTTTGGTCTTGATGATTTGTTAAAGTAAGCAATGAATATCAGAAAATTTGAATCCTATAGTCATTATTACTAAAAAAGAATACTGAAAATGAAAATTCCAAATGATTGTGATTGTTGAACTTTATTTTATTTTTAATTTTTAATTTCAAAATTGGATACCTTAATGTCTATGTTGGGAGCTGAATTGATCTTAAAGGTTGTGATTGGATGAAGAATTTGAGAAATTCTTAGAATTTCCAAATTGAAGGGATTCAAATTGATGGGAATTTTAATCCCATTAATCTAAATCTCTATTGTTTAGACAGTTACAATTAAGAATTTAGAAATTAGAGTAGTATAATCTTTTCAATGATGATGGTAATGATAGTGGCAATGATTTGGTGATGACGGTAGTATGGTGGTGGATGTTATGGCAAGTGGCGTAGGTAGCGACACATGATGGTGGTAGCATTGACAGTGGTGCTGATTGTATTGTTATTAGCAACAACAGTGGTAATGATGTGAAAAGCAATGGTGGGTTGTTTGAGATAATAATGGTGGTAGAAATTTGTACAATGACAGCTTCTTCCACGATTTTTTCTTTTGGGGCTTTGTACATTCCTCCATGGAATTTGAACTTGGGCTATGTATATTTGAAAACCAAGTTCACTCTATTGTTAAAGTAAACAAGGGAAATCAATGTTGGAAATTACAAAATTGCAACCGAGTAAAATCCTACATAAAAATCTCTCATGCAAACACAACATTATTGAAATTCCAACTCTGAAAGTAACTAGACCTAAAAGAACAATCTTCAACACCACTACCACCATTGTTACATGTTTCAACTCACCATAATAGTATCAGCCATACCACTCTGGCCCTATTGCCTTTATCATATGTCTGTACACCACCTCTTAACTGCCACATCAACTCCCTTTTGCCACCACTGCCTCTGCCTACTTTGTAGTGCCAACCACTTTGGCATCAATTTATAAGTGTGCTGGATTTAAGGTTTGTTCTCTTTAGAGCGCAACTCCATGCTGGCTGTTCCTGTTATGTTAGAATTTCTTGGAATGGACTCAATGGTTACTTGCTTAGCATGTTGCAGACCACATATTCTGGTAATTTTAGGATCACCCTTATTGTAACTTTGCTTTCAGCATTTGACATGTAAGTAGACAATTTATGACAATTGCTTCAAATTGATTTTTTTTTTTTTTGGGGGGGGGGGGGGGAAGGTGTTGCTTAAGAGCACTCTAATTTGTATTGGTGCTAAGTGTTTAATTGTCAATGATTGAGTTTGAAAAAAAGAAGGGGAAAAAAAAATCTATAGCAAGGGTAGGAGAAGAATTAATTATTATATGCTAAACTATTCACATTCACACTCAAGTATCTCTAAATGACATCTCCTTCCCTGTAGGGCATGTTCATTCCGTATTGTTGTGTGAGTTCTAATTATATAAAAAAAACAAAGTTGAATATCATATTGTCTGGTTCTATTATAGGTACCCTAATCCGTCAGCATTCACATATGAAAGGCGCTTCTTCCGTCCTTTTGAGTATGCTCTCCAGCCCCCTCTGTGGTATAAGCCAGAGCACGTAGCTGTAAACAAGCCTGAGGTACCTTGTGGGGTGTCTGAACTGAAGCAATATGATGGACCTCAGTGTTTTGTTATTCCTGGAAACCATGGTTTGTATAAATTCTAAGTCTGAGCCTTTTATGATTTACTTTTGTTCCTCCACAAAAGAGAAAAGTTTTTGGAACTGATTTTGTTGTTTTCATTTATGAATTTATTACTGCATTTATTTGATAACATGAACTAGTATCAGCTTTTTAGACCTTGATTTTCCTCATTGAGAAGCCCTTAAACTTTGTAACCATCTAGATTGTCACTATAGTGAAATAATTTTCTCTTTTTGAATGCAGATTGGTTTGATGGTCTTAATACCTTTATAAGGTATATATGTCATAAAAGCTGGTTGGGCGGGTGGTTTATGCCTCAAAAGAAGAGTTATTTTGCTTTGCAACTCCCTAAAAGGTGGTGGGTATTTGGTCTTGATCTAGCACTCCTTGGTGATATTGATGTATACCAATTCAAATTCTTTTCAGAAGTAGTAAAGAACAAGGTATTTCTTCTTTTCATTTTTTGCTATTTTAATACTTTTCTGAAAATATCACAAGTGGATGAGATTGGTGGTGCACCAGCAATCTAACCAGATGGATTCTTACTGCATGAGAGTTGTTTCCATGGTCCCCTTGTTATTGTCTCAATCTTGTTGGGTTGAATCTGATGCCTATAATAAATTTTTTAGAGATGGGCATATTATAACGTGTCCGTTACACATTTTGACAAGCACTATATGGAGTGCATATCGGACTTTTGTCATTGTGTCAAGACATGCCTGCTGTCACCCACTAACAGATTAACTATAGTGGATAGTGAAACACTTAATCTTGCAATGTGGGTCTAAATATATTTGCTTTGAGATGTCTATATTATTGGTCAACCACCCCCCCCCCCCCCCAATCCCTTTTGGGGCCAAAAATTATTAAAAAAGTAGAAGGATTACCGCCTTTTGGGTTTATATTCTTGAAATGGCTGCTTGTGTCAGACTACTCACCTTTACACTTTTGAAGTTAGTGTTTTTTTTATTTTTTTTTTATTTTTTTTTTTATAGGTAATCAGAAAACCTTTATAAATGATAGAAAAAAGAGGAATACAAGTTCATGATGATGAACAACTAGAAAAAAAGAAACAAACAACACAACAAACAGAGGGAAGTCAGGAAACTAAACTAAGGGAGGACAAAAACTCAGAGAGAGAAGAACAATCAATAAAACCCCAACACTGAGACCACTCCAAAAGACTACGGTGGCATAGAAGCTTTAACTCATCCAACGTCTTCTCTTTGTCCTCAAAGGATTGACGATTTTGTTCCAACCACACAATCCACATTAAGCACCCCGGAACCAAGTTCCAAATGTCCGAGTTATGCTTCCCAAGCCACTGGTGGTACCAAGATAACAAACCCGCCACCGATCCTAACATAACCCAAAGAATACCAAAGGTCTGAAGCATAAACGTCCATAGGGAATGGGTAAAAGGACAATGAAGAAGAAGGTGGTTAACCGACTCCCCATCACAGCAACACATACAACACCTATTAGCCAAAGGCCTACCCTTAAGCATTAGATTATCCAAAGTGAGGATCCGACCATGTGCAGCAGTCCACAGAAAGAACGCTACACATTTAGGAATCTTTGGTTTCCAAACACCCTTCCAAGGAAACATAGAGTTCAAAGCACCTCGGATCGCATGATAGTAAGATTGAGTGTCAAACTTACCATCCCCTTTAAGCCGCTAGTAAAGAGTATCTCTCCTATTACCCCGAGAAATACAGGTTTGGATAAGCTGAAGGAGAGAATATGATGCAGCCAACTCCCAATCTTCAAAAGCTCTATAAAACCTTAAATTCCACACTCTAATAGTACTCCCTTTTGGAATCCACAAAACCTCAGATATACAAGCATCTTTAACCGCTGAACACACATAGAGCTCAGGATAGAGATCTTTTAGAGTATTGTCACCAATCCACCTATCATGCTAGAAGCGAATATGAGTGCCTTTACCCATTGCAAACGACAGATGCTTAGGAAAGCTCTCCCACCCTTCATTAATGCTTCACCACACCCATGAGACAACCTGTAAACATTAGTCCTCCACCCCCCTTGACCCTCACCATATTTAGAGAAGATAGCTCGCCGCCAAAGATGGGAAACTTCAAGACCATATCTCCACAGCCATTTCCCTAAAAGAGCTTGATTAAAAGACACCACACTTCTTATCCCCAAACCACCCGTCTCAACGGGTAAAAACATCTTTTCGCAAGCCATCAAAGGATATTTGAAACACCCCTCAGAAGACCCTCAAAGGAAATTCCTTTGAATACTTTCCAATCTAGCCGCCACAGTTTTAGGAGTAGTAAAAAGAGATAAAAAGTACATTGGGAGGCTTGAGAGAGTACTCTTTAGTAACATGAGCCTACCACCCTTAGATAAATAGAGACGCTTCCACCCAGAAAGCTTGTTCTGCGTTTTTTCCAAAATAGGATTCCAAATCGAGGCTGTCTTAAAAGAAGTTCCCAATGACATCCCCAAATATTTCATAGGCAAACTGCCCACTTTATAATGGAGAATATTAGCCAGAGCATCTAGATTATTCACCTCTCCAACAGGGACAATCTCACTTTTCCCTACATTGACCTTCAAACCCGTAAAAGCCTGAAAACAAGACCACCAACCTTATGGACAACATCTGTTTCCTAGAGGCATTACAGAATAAGATAGTGTTATCAGCAAATAACAGATGGGAAATACTCACACCAACAGAGTTCCCAACTCCCACATGAAAACCTCGAATAAGATTACATTCCTTTGTCTTCTTTAAGAGTCTACTTAAAACCTCCATTACCGAAAGAAACAAAAGCGGGGATAGTGGGTCCCTTTGTCTCAACCCACAGAGCTACCAAAAAAACCTTTAGGGGAACCATTAACTAGGACTGAAAAACGGACAGACGAAATGCAAGCCTTAACCCACCCCTTCCATTTCAACCTAAAACCCATCCGGTCCAACAAATAAAACAAGGCCTCCCAGTTCACGTGGTCGTAAGCTTTTTCAATATCCAGCTTGCAAGCCACACTCAGAATTCTGCTCTTCAACTTGCTATCCAGGCATTCATTTGCAATAAGCACTGAATCCATAATCTGCCTTCCGCCAACAAACGAATTTTGAGTCTCAGAGATGAACTTATCCAAAACCACCCTCAACTTGTTAGCCAACACCTTGGACAGCAGCTTGTACACACTACCCACCAAACTAATGGGGCAAAAGTCCTTGATGTTAACGGCATTACACTTCTTAGGAATTAAAGTGAGGAAAGAAGCATTCATAGACTGCTTAAACACAAAGTGCTGATGAAAATTATCAAAAAAATCCATTACATCCTTTTCTACAACCCTCCAACATTTCTGAAAGAAAGCTATGGTGAAACCATCAGGATTCATGACTAGGGGCTTTATCACCCTCCATCTCCCTTAATACTTGGATGACTTCCTCCTTTGTGAACTCCTTCTCTAAGGATAACCGCTCATCCTCTTCAATACAATCAAAATCTAACCCATCCATAGTAGGACGCCCCACCTTGGTTTCCTTATACAACCCTTGATAAAAGAGAACTATCTGAGAGCGCACATCAGACTCATCCTCATAAAGAACACTATCCACCTCAATCCTTTTAATTTGATTAGCCTTTCTATGAGAGTTTGCTAATCTATGAAAAAACCGAGTATTATTATCGCCCTCCTTTACAAACAAGGCCTGAGACTTTTGCCTCTAGGAAGTCTCCTCAAGAGAAGCCAACTGTTCTATGTCTCCTTTGAGTTGAAGACGCCGAATCTGTTCCTCATTTGAAAGACCCACTAACTCCTTTCTTGCATCTAAACCCAGCAACTCAGTCAGCTTGTTCTTCTTTCTAAAAGCCAAATCACCAAACTCCTCCTTGTTCCACTTTTTTAAGTCTGCTTTCAGAGCCTTCAATTTTTGAGCCAAGATGAAACTTGGAGAGCCCTCAAATCTATAACCATCCCACCATTGCTTAACTCTATCAACAAAACCCTCAGTTTTCAACCACATGTTTTTAAATTTAAAGGCACTTCGACCACGACAAACAACTCCAGCTTCCAACAGAAGAGGGCATTGGTCTGAAAGAACACGAGGAAGCACCTGTTGGGATACATTCTCAAAGTGCTTCTCCCAATCAAGAGAAACCAAAGCTCTGTCAATTCTTGACATAGAGGGAAGACCAGAATCTTTAAACCAAGTGAAGGAGGCCCCCTCTAAAGGTAAATCAACTAAAGAATTATTCTCTATAAAATTCGAGAATGCAAACATAGTAGGGCTAAAAGACTCACAGCCAAGCCTCTCACTTGGGTATTTGATAATATTAAAATCACCTACTAGACACCATGCCATGGGCCACCTAGCATGCACCTAAGATAATTCCTCCCACAAAGTAGACCGCTGTCCATTGTCATTAGGGCCATACACACCTGTACAAACCCAAACAAAGTCATCTCCCACTCCTCTCAATAAACACTGACAGAAAATTGTCCAGCAATAACATCCAACTTGTCAAAAACCCTCTTATCCCAAATCAACAAGACCCCACCCGAAGACTACACGGCATCCAAAACAGCCCAATCAATGTAAGGACTACCCCATAAACTCCGAACGAAAGCAATGTCAATAGAAGATACTTTCATTTCTTGAAAACAAACAATATCACACTTCCACTCTTTTAAAAGATTCATACAAACCTCTCTCTTCCGGGGATTGTTAAGCACCCTTACATTCTAAGAAAGAAGTCGTAGAGTCATTTAAAACTACAAACAACCCCCAAATCAGTCGAAGAAGCTCTGCTCCTACTCTTAGAAGCGACACCATCATAATTAACAAAAGAAATAAGGCCCTTAAGCTCCCTTAGGCCTCGTGACCCTGAGTTTGCAGGTCGCTTAGACACCCCATCGTCATTCACTTTGAGACATTCCTGTTCCAGGATATGAAAAAGAGCCAAACATTGAGCTTCATGTTTCACAATAGGGAACCCACCATTTTACAGAATTTTTTCATCAACTTGGACACCCAAACCGAGGGTGGACCAGATTCAGTCACCTGTGTTCGCTCCTCGACAGAATCCTGAACCAGCAAACCCACACTGAGATCATTAGGTACCCACTGAGACAAAGGTTCACAATCCAACACACAATTATCTTTCTCTCCACTGCCACAACCACTGTCAAACACCCCACTGGACTCCCATGGTAGTATGAGAAGCCCAGAATTTGACTGATATTCCCCAACTGAATCCACCTCTTCTACATGAGCTTCCCCTTCCCCAAACTTAGCTTCTGTCCCATCACCCAAGTCTGAAAGAGGATACAATTTATTTAGCACCACTGGCTCACTCCCTGCCATTTCCAACCCAGAGTCCCGAGAACCAACACCTTGAGTCACCTCGACACTGGGGCTCGTGGACCCAGAAAAAGCCATGCTGGCGTCGAACTTAATATCTGAGCTACAACGGGACTCCAATTCTTTTCCGGTCACTGGGTCACCACAAACACTCATCGTCGTCGTCTCATCACCCCTTGAGCTTGCGCCCTCTTGTCCCTCTAACGGAAGTGGGACCTCCAATGGCTTCTGACCTTGAGACCCCAGTACTTGGGCATCGTGATCAGACTTCTCTGACAGTGGGCTGGGTTTACCAGCGTTGGGCTTTGGCGAGGCATCCAAACTGATTTAGGCTTAGCTGAAATAAAAGGGCTAGGGGGAATAAACTTAGGTCCACTGGGCTTTATAGGTTTTAAAGGTTTTGGGCCCACTTCATTAACCTCAGACCACACTATAGCCCATTTCCCATCTAACCCACGCTCCAAACGCAGAAAAAGATCCAAGGACAGCTCAGAACTCAACCCGTCACTTTCAATTTCTTAACGTTGATAAAATCTTCGCCCTGAGAAGCTCCCTCTGTCCTAGAGTACTTACCTTGCAGGAATCACAGTTATCTCGGTTGAGATCTGACAAAAGCTTCGCCCCAACCAATGCAGATTTCTTCTTTCCTTCATCTCCTCCGCCCCGGGTGTTTTTCCGTTTCCCCGTCACCACTGACGCATAGGAAGTTGAGGCTTCTCTTTTGGGAATACCTGTGGTTACTTTGCCTTTAATTTTTGCACCGCCGTGATTATGAGGTCTGTCAACCACCAGGCCTCAAACTGGTGCAGAGTCTCAATTGGTGCAGGCATTGGTATTTATGCACGACCAAATCCTTTTTCTCATTTTGAAATAGCTAATTTTATATATATCCGGAAGTCATGTAATTTTATGATGCTACTACTAACTAGTGTACATCCTTGTGTTTCCACTTTATCATAATATTTGAGCGACATGGGACAAAGCATAAGATTGTGACACAAAAATAGAATAACAGGAAAATAAAGGATAGATAACCTTGGAGTCAACACTTAGGTTTGCCTTGAATCAGCACAAAGCAAGAGAAAGCCTCTAGGAGTCAGCACTTAGGATTGGTTTGAGTGGGCTCCAGACCATTGGGAAAATTTCAATAGAAATTTTATTAATCAAAATAACCCCCTCCACCAAAGGAGTACAATACTTTGTTTATAAGACTACTAAACCCTAATTTTAATTGAAGTAGGAAATTCTAATACTAAATAACTTGGGATCTCTCAATTATTGAATTACAAAAAATAACTTTGACTTTAAACAAAATACTAATAAACCCAATCAACCACTAGGGCCTGGAATAAAATACAATTGATTTGCAAAATTAAATAAGTTTAAATTAAAATGAATCTTTGCTTGTGCTTCCTGCATCATTGAGTGTTCCAATGTTAATGCTCTTTCTGCTTGTGACTTTTCCCTTTTGAACTGTCCACCTTTGAAGTAATTTTATCATGGCCTGCTCCATATTTTCTTTCTGCATTTGCTTTCTGGCAGAAGGCAAGGCGCTTGTGATGCCTTATGTAATAAGGGACTTAACCAGAGCTTTTCAGTGGAAAGCACTTCTTTTACTAAATGGCGTAGATTGCTTCTATCCTCTGTGTGCACTCAATAGGCATTTACTTATCTGCTATGATGCCTTGGACAGTTTCATATTGAAATCTTGCTTGCTGGACATGGTGCTCATGTCAACCCCTGTTCAGGGTTTGCCTGGACAATAATAAATACTCAAGAAAAGTTTTAAGTGTTATGCAAAATTTTTAAGAAACTAATGCATGATCACTGTTCAAATTGCCGTACAAATGATTGTGCTTATGCACAGAAATTGGTAATCAAATATATGTGATTATACATGTTTATTATTATCAATGGTCAGAACACAGATACATAGCCTGGTCCATATGTTGAGATTTATATGGAAATTGTCATGTTCGACACAATCTTTTTTTAAAGATGACACTTGTGTCCATGTCCATATATTCTATGCTGATAATTTTTTTACTTATATAAACATTTTTCCTGGTTGACCCTAACATTGTTTACTCACCTTGTTTGATCAAGGTTGGTGATGAGGACTCTGTGATCATTATGACACATGAACCAAGTTGGCTTATTGATTGGTATTGGGATGATGTGTCTGGGAAGAATATCTCGCACCTGATATCTGATTATTTGAAAGGAAGGTGCAAGCTTCGAATGGCTGGGGACCTGCATCACTATATGCGCCATTCCTCTGTTAAATCAGATGGGCCAGTTCATGTGCCACACCTACTAGTAAATGGTTGTGGTGGGGCATTTCTGCATCCCACTCATGTTTTTAGTAAATTTAAAAAATTTCAAGGAGTTTCTTATGAGTGCAAGGCTGCATATCCTTCGTATGTCGATTCAAGCAGGGTAAATGTGGAACATATTTTTTTGTGCTTTCATTTCCTGGATAAGACCAAGTTCAAAATTTTATCATTCTCCTTTTAATTGTTGGTGCACTAATATATTTCTTATTTTTATGCAGATTGCACTGGGAAATATTTTGAAGTTTCGGAAGAAGAATTGGCAATTTGATTTTATTGGTGGCATTATATACTTTATATTGGTCTTTTCTATGTTCCCACAGGTGGGTTTCTGTTAAGTTCTGTGTGTATATTCATCTATGGTAGTTATCTAGATAGCATCTTTGAACAGAGATGAGTACGGAATTTTCTCCCCCCACACAATCTCTCTTGAAAGAGCTTGTACCTTGTTGGCTTTCTCGTCTCCCTCCTTGTGTGCAAGCAGTTAATTTAGTTGCTTATAACATGGCAAATTTTACTGTGTTACTGAGAGGTGACATTTTTTTTCTCTTTTTCTAGTGCAAGCTCGATCACATCTTGCAAGAGCGTTCATTTTCAGGTCACTTGAGGAGCTTCATTGGCACAGTGTGGAGTGCTTTTATATACATGCTGGAACATTCTTATGTATCTTTAGCAGGTGCTCTGCTATTGCTAATTGTAGCAATCACATTTGTACCCCCCAAAGTGTCTCGGAAGAAAAGGGTAATAATCGGAGTTCTTCATGTTTCTGCTCACTTGGCTTCAGCTTTAATTCTTATGTTGCTGTTGGAACTGGGTGTTGAGACGTGTGTCCAGCATAAACTACTAGCAACCTCAGGTGACTTTTTTTTTTCCTGTCATGTGTTACTTAGAAATTTGCTTGTTTCATATATATATTTTTTTGGTAAGGTCTAGAAGCATTTCCAGCTTATATTACAAGCAGCAGCAAAATTCATTATTAATTTTATATGTTCTGTATGGAGATGAGGAAAGTTTATTATATTAATATCATTATTAGTTTTCTTCTTAGTAATTTACACACCTACCTAGTGGGTCTTGAACCAATGACGGATGACCTTATCCTTCACCCATTCTTATGGTCAGAGGAGCTGCTGGTTAAGTTAGAGCTCATTGGCTTATCATTATTTGTATGATATGGATTCCTATGCATATGACAAGTTTGGAGCTTGACATTTGTGTCATGACTGCAAGAATCTAGATTTCAATTTTTTTTTACTCACTACATGTTTGGTCCTCCAACAATGGGGGTAGTTTCAATTTTGTTCCTCAACTTTCAAAACCAAGTCAATTTTATCGTTAGTCAACTTTTTGAGGATAAAATTGACTTGATTTTGAAGTTGAGCAATGAAATTGACAATTAATATTGAGAGACCTTTATAGAAAGTTGAAGGATGAAATTGAAACTCTTGACAAATTTAATGAAATAGAAATTTTAGTTTGGCTATTTAAATTTAATTATTGGTACAACAATAGTAACAAAAACAGTGTTATGATTGAGAATTACAGTGACTGATGTGGTTTAACGTGTTGATAATATCAAATTTTTTTTCATCCCAGGTTATCACACTTTATATCAGTGGTACCGCACGGTGGAAAGTGAGCACTTTCCAGATCCAACTGGCCTTCGAGCTCGTATAGAACAATGGACCTATGGCCTTTATCCAGCATGTATCAAGTATCTCATGTCTGCATTTGATATTCCAGAGGTAAGAGAATCTTTTGCGTGTTCCCGAAATGTGCTTCATATTCATCTATATTAATGGAGAAGTATAATTAGGTCATGGCTGTAACACGGAGCAACCTATGCAAGAATGGAATAGACTCACTCTCTCGAGCCGGTGCTTATGTATACTATGCTTCAGTCTTCCTTTACTTTTGGGTCTTCTCAACCCCTGTGGTTTCCTTGGTGTTTGGAAGCTACTTATACATCTGCATAAACTGGCTTCACATACACTTCGATGAAGCCTTCTCCTCTTTAAGAATTGCAAATTATAAAGCATTCACTCGTTTCCATATCAAGTCTGATGGTGATCTTGAAGTTTTCACCCTTGCTGTTGATAAGGTGAGTAAATCATTAAGTACCTTTGATGTGATGATTTTTTTCTCCACTGACTCGTTACTTTATTCCCCACTCCCTCCAATGAACTAGGATTGGAATTGCATTATATTCCAGATCACCAGCATTACAATGTTATTTTCTACTTGCTCTACCTGATGAAGTCTTTCTTACAGTCAGCCCTGTGCTTGATGTAGGAACCAAGGTCTAGAGCTAATAATTAGGTGATAATGGTTAGGGCTTTTCATCTAGTGTACCTGATTGTGGACCTTATAAGACCTGCCTCTCCCCTTTATTCTTATATTAATTTTCTTTTAATAAACTAAGCTACTATCCCGCTTTTTGTTATGATTAGCCCAAAAACTGTTCTTATTAAAGTAGAAGGATAGCTCTTGCAATTTATAAGCAAACTTCTTGTCTTCTATTTTAAAACAATGTTATGGCATTCATGTTTTGACTGAGTAAGATAATTATAATTGCCCTTAGAGCTTAGCATCTTACAGCAATCAGCAAGACATCCATTATCAGCATATTCTGTGATTTTAGAGAAATTAACCAATCAAGTGAATCAAAATGTGTCAAGTGATGTCAATGGATCTTAAACTAGAGAGTGGTTTCCTTTTAAAATTGTTTTGTAAGTCCCGGCCCCTGAGCATGAGCAGAAACTGCTTAGCCTGCAGGGATGATTGCCCTTGAATTACCTGACAACTGGTTCTAGTGGGTGGGGTCAATTGTTCGTAGGTTTTACTGGCTAGAAGCAAGTCCAAAGGGCTTTTTTTAGAAAGGTTCTCTACGTTAAAAAAAAATTGGTTTGTAAGACTTCCAAGCTGGACATATTTGTGATGATAATTGAGAAATTGAAGTTTGAAGAACACTTTGTAAAGAAACATTATATTACTGAATATTTTATAGTTCAATATTAATACTGTCGAATGCAACGACTACACATTCTCGGGAACACTTGGAAGTTGTCTAACCCTTATTACAAACGCTTTTTTGACAAGCAGGTCCCAAAGGAATGGAAGCTGGACCCTGATTGGGAAGCGGAGTCAAAAGAACCTCGGCAGTTTAGCCACCTTAATAAGTTCCCCAGCAAATGGAGTGCAGCTGCTACTCATCAAGACCCACTTCATACTGTTAAGATTGTTGATCAATTTGTTATACAGAAAACTGATAAATCTGATATTGGATCAAGTAATGGGTCAGTCAATCAGTGACCTGTGCTTCTCAATTGTAATATTAATGTAGTCCTAGGAAGCAATGGAAAAAAAAAAAAAAAAATCAAAAAAAGAGGAAAAAGAAAAATTTAATGTTATACTTCTTGAGGTTCTATTTTCCAGCTGTCTGCTGCCTATATATAGGGCGCTAAGTGCTATTAGATCTGTCTCACATGGACCCCAAGTGTTCTTAGGACTCAGATTAGGTGTCTAGCTAACTAGTATTTAGTATTTACTAAATAGGTTTCTTTCTAGATTGTTGTATAGTAAAATATGCGATGGTTATTAAGATCACAGGTTGCTTTTAAATTATTTTATTTTATTTTAAAAATTGGTCAGGACTTGGTATTGTGAATGCCCTTGAAGGCTAACATTGGAAAGATCTGGTTGCTTTCATATAAAATAGATGTCCGATATTTTCGTTTGCCACATAAATTGTATTCTACTTTTTCTATTCTACACAACCTTTAAAAAAAAAAGAAAAAACTTACATTAGATTACCTATTTTACATTTTATTTTATTTTATTTTATTTTAATAATCATTTTCATTCTTTTTTTATTATCATCTTCATAGAGAGAGAGAGCTTGGTGAGAAAAAGAGGTGTGAGAAAAAAAATTATAATAATGAAATACAAAGCTAATCATGTAAAAATTTATCTATCTTTAACTTGACTAATACTGGTGATTTCGAAGTTATTAGTGTAACATTGAGCATTTTTTCAGCCCCAAAAAGGAAAAAGTTTCAAATAATCATTCGTTTTTCCCAGCAATGGGTCACGGTGGTTCTAAAATTTTCTGCTGGAGAGTAATGCAAAATAATAGTAAGCCACATTCTGAATTCCTTGAGTTTCTTCACAAGGGAAAAAAAACTGATTCTTGCTGTGAATTGTCCATTAATTCCTCTGGTTTATCTACAAGTATGCTGCAAACGGACAAAATCTTGCAAATTTGCATTAACAAGATAAACATTCTAAAAAGAGGTACACCAATTAACAGAACCAAAAAGACTTTAGGATCTACAAGGTTCAGTGTGCTTTCTTGCTATAGCCAAAATTGTTTGTGATAAATAATGACAAACTTTGATTTGCCGAGTTGTAATCTACAAAATATCTAGTGCTGTTTGGAAGACTACCTACGTTAGTTTTCATAGAGGAATCTCTCATATGCTGTCCCTTCCAATGCTTCTCGGACAGCTTCCCAGTTTTGAATTTGCATCGACAAGGGGGCTGTGTGTATCTTAACTTGACTGCTCGAAAGCTCTCTGTATGGCAACCTTAGAAATTCTTGGACCTCCTTAAAGTTAAGGTTCTGCGCAGAGTGAAAGACATATATAGACATTACAATTTGACATAGGTAAAGGGAAGTGCCAATCATAAGTTTGCTCGTAAATAAGCTAACTATGCCGTCAATAGTGTTGTAGTTTAACTAACACTTTATGATATTTTCAACTTAGTCATTTAGGGTTCTCCTTCTGCCATATTGTTGAAACTATCAAATTATAAAAAATAAAAAATAAAAAATAAAAAATAAAAAGCTAACCGTGCGGTTGATAAGATCCTCGTAGTAGAGAACCATGTGGCGGGTTCTCTTAAAGAAATCTATAGTCTCGGCAGTTTCCTCTGCTTCTTGTCGTAGCTCGGATAAAAGTAATGTTGCATTGATTGTTGGCTTGTATTTTGCTAGTATACGAGCCTGCAATCCATATAACTGTGAGATTAATTATCACTTGAAAGGTGAAACTCACATCCATGTGTTTTGTTTATGTAGAAAGAGAGAGAGAGACCTCCATTCGCGAATAAACATGAGATTGGTGGGTTCCATTGAGTGACCTAGCATCTTTGTCATGGGAGTTTGCAAGCACAGAGATCATCCTGCGCAGTATATTCTTTCTAAAAAGGAATATTGATGAAATTCCTCTCTTCTTAAAGTACTTCAGTATTTGTCTGCGATGCCGGTAAAAACCCTGCCAAGTATTAAGCGAATTAGTAGATATATGCAACAAACAATTTGCCGCAATTGACTTTGACATTTTTCATTTCGGTTGATATGACTTGTTTTTTTAATAGCAACATCAATTTTACTCTAGTCTATTACAGACATGCACCCATCAAAAAAAAACTTTGTAAGCAATTGGAAATTTTTTTTTTTGAAAAATATTATCTTCCTAAACTTATTGAATAGGAAGAATTTAAGTCAATGTTTTGGCTTGTGATATAAGTGTTTTTTGCTGGAAATTACTTTAAAAATGACAAAACAAAAATAAAGAGATTAAGCTACAAAGAACTTATGTTATATTGAACAAAATATTTATACCCTAAGTACTTCAATCTGTAATCCAACTTCTACTATGCTATTCACCTGATTAATCATCCATTTGAACCCAACCGCAGCTGTGCACTCATTCTTGGAAGCACTATTGAACCAGTCAAGTCTATAAACTTTATTCATTGTCTTCACAATAGTAGTGATATTATTCCTTCTCTCTCTAGGTGTAAAAACTTCTCCATTGGAGGTTACATTAATATGACTATTTAATAATGTCTCAAACCAGCCACTCCCGGTTCTTTGCAATGACAAAATGGCAAAGAACCGGACCGGATTGCATGCACATTCCCCCCTGTAAAAGAATAAATCCAATAATATTATATATGTTTGACAAATCTAAATTGAAAAATTTACAATTATCGAAGATAAAGTGCATGTGTAACTTATCAATAATTAAAAAAAAAAGACTTTATGGGTACCTGTCATATGTTTTGGGTTTGGGATAATGCACATAGGGAATCTCAGATGGTTTAACATTTGTAGCATTACACTGCTGGTCCATCACTTTAATGTTTAGCAATTCGGCTATTTTATAGGTGCTTATTTGGATTGAATAGATTGAGCAAATGTAGACTCCACAAGCCATGCCAAAAAGGAGAATTACCATCATCCTCAATATCAATGGAGGTTTCTTAGGAGGCCTTATGACCTCTCTATCCTGTAATTTATGGATTACCAAGATGTTACTCAATAATAGATAGAGGTTACAACATAACAACAAGCTTATGAATTAGTAATTGGAAGAAAACAAGAAAACAAGAACAGATATGATATAGGTAACAAGAATCGTAGAAAACATTACACTTGGCAAGCTAGCTTACTGTGGCTTCCATCTAAAAATTTCCAGAAAAGGATAAAAAAAGATGAAAGAAAAGTATGATTTTAAATGGATTCTGGGTTTCATTCTATTTGCACACGCTGAGAAAAATAAGGCAAAAGAAATGACCAGAGTCGGGCTTTTGCTTGAAAAAATCAGATCAAGGCAAGCATATTCTTTTACTGATATTGGAAAAAAAGAAAAAAGAAATATGGTTGAGGCATCATTAAGTCTATAATCTAATTCGTGATGTTATACTGTTAGACTTCAAGTCTTTCGGATAATAAATATTGCTACAATATGAGTCTAAAGGCTTTTTAGCGAAATGAAGAGAGAAGTAAAATTTGACACGTACCTAATTGCTCAGAAAAATGGCACCCATGATTGCTAAATTTGCAAAAGAGAGGAGAAAGAAAATGGAATTGAAATTTGGCATCCATATTACAGAATTCAATTCCAATTCCCAAAGCTTCCCGAGCTTTAAAAAACTAGTTTCCAATGTTACCATTTTACTATTAGTTAACCGGTTAGTTAACGGGTTTTGATGTTTGATATCATTTTTATTGGAAATGAAAAAAGTTGTCAAAACATTAATTTTTTTTTCTATATAAACATTTTTTAAATGAATTATTAAGCATTACTTTAAGGGCATTTGTTAGCATTTCTCTTTATTTAAAAGATAAGTTTTTGTTTCTTTTAAAAACTAACATTAAAGCTAACATTAGAAACTAGTTCTCAAGAAAAGCTTTAGGAATTGGGATTGAATTCGGTAATGTGGCGAATTTCAACTTCTTTTTTTCTGTCTCCTGTATCCTATGCCAACATCTCTCTTCATTTAGCTGAAAGATTTAGCACAAAAAACATAAAGCCTATAAATTAATTCAGATTTTAACAATATTTACCTTAAAAACTCTCCTTTCTTCGCGGTTTATGTTTTGAGATGAGCCCAAAAGTAATAATCTTTGGAAAGTTGATAAATGCATGTAAAAGAATATATATATATATATATTTATATATTCCAGCGTGGAGTGTATGTAGCACCTAGCATTTTTTTTCCCCTTCAAATTCCTAGTTTAAAGAATTATCAACAAGCTATGTATATATCTTTTTTATTTTTATACAATATAAAAATTTTATTCTACCCTAATTTAAGGGTATATGTATGTAAACATTTTTCCTAAAAACTTGAATTCTGGTTTTTAACCTCATTTCACAAGAACTTTGTACTTGTAAAGGGACCATTAAACCAAAATAATTGGTGTCTGAAATATGGGTCAATAGGGTACCAAAATAATTTCTGTAATTAAACTAAATGTATACAAACTTACAAAGTTGTTAACTTCCAGCAATCTTCCTTGCCTCTCTTTATCTTCAATACGTCTCTTCATTTTCTTTTCTATTGATCACTCCTGATCTACATGCAGGTAACAGTGTTCTCTCTATCTCAAGAATTTCCTTTTGAACTTGTTGAGCCTGTATGTTCGTTAATCTGATTTGGTTGCTTTTTGATTCGAGCAATTAATGCTTCTGTCTACGTGATCTAGTTCCGATCTTCCATGTGATTTCATTATGTGAACCTTTTATAAATCAAACATGTATGCTTGTTTCTCTCTCTCTCAATTGTGGAATCCATTGTTATTTTCTTCGTTAAAAGAATTCTCATTGCTGTTATATATAGTATTTATTTATATTTAGTTAAATTGTACACTTGTCACTCAACATTTCACCTCTGTTCTAAAGTCATTTTTAGACTTTAAAATATTTAAAAGATGTACTAAATCTCATTTATAGGATTAAAAAAATGCTAAAATAGCAAAAGAAATCCATGAGAATATGTCCCCTAAAATAGCAAACGAAATCCATGAGATTATGTCACCTTAAAAAATAAAAAAAGACTATTTAATAATGTCTCAAACCAGCCACTCCCGGATCTTTGCATTGACAATATAGCAAAGAACCCAGACCGGATTGCATGCACATTTGACATGACTCCCTGTAAAAGAACAAAGCCAATATTATATATATATGCTTGACAAATCTAAATGAGAAATTTACAATTAACTAAGATGGCATGTGTAACATATCAATAAAAAAAATAAAAAAATAAAAAAAAAACTTTATTGGGTACCTGTTACATGTTTTGGGTTTTGGATAATGCACATATGGTGCTTATTTGACCGGCCCATCACTTTAATGTTTAGCAATTTGACTTTTTTATGGGTGCTTATTTGATTTAAATAGATTGAGCAAATATAGACTCCACAAACCATGACAAAAAGGAGAATTACCAATATCAATGGAGATTTCTTAGGAGGCTTTATGACTAGTGTGTCCTGTAATTTATGGATTACCAAGATGTTACTCAATAATAGATAGAGGTTCAACAAAAGAACAAGCTTTTGAATTAGTAATGGGAAGAAAACAAGAAGACATACGATATAGGTAACAAGAATTGTAGAAAACATTACTATAATGGCAATAGGAGCTTACCGTGACTTCCATCTAAAAGTTTCCAGAAAAGGAAAAAAAAATGAAAGAAAAGTACGATTTTTAAGGGGTTTTGGGTTTCATTCTATTTGTATATGCTAAGAAAAATAAGGCAAAAGAAATGGTCAGAGTCGGGCTTATATATGTGTAAACACAAAAAATTTTCAATTGCAGAAAATTAAACAATTGAAAAGAAATATGATTTGTAAATATAAATTTGTATTGATGAATAATGAGTACAATCTCTATTTCAATTTTTTTACAAAAGAATACCCTCTGATTCTATTTTTTTTGAACTTGACTCGAACAATAAATCTTTTTTATTTTAGTTGGAAGATGGATTGATCGGTCTTCACAATAAATCTCTAGTTTTGAACTTATTAGAGATCTATTGTCCTTCAAGTTCTTCAAGCCCTTCGAAAGTTCTTCAAGTTCCTCAAAGATTCTTCAGGTTCTTCAAAGATTCTTGAGATAGAATTTCCTCAGAGCTTAGGCCTCTTGAAAACTTGGTGTTCAAAATGAGTGGGGATGTCCTCTATCTATAGTGGTTTCAGAGGATAAACTCCACTTTGAATTGATATACTTGAAAAGATGTAGTAGACTCTTAATTGGCCCAAATTCTTCTTAGAGATAATTATCTCAATTTATCTATTTTAATAAAGATCATATTTTGATAAAGATAATAATCAACAAAGATAAATAATTATCTCTATTTAATTTATTTTAATAAAGATAATTATCTATCAATTTTGAATAAAAAATTTATCTTTATTTTTATTTATTTATTTTAATAAAGATAATTATCCATAAATTTTGAATAGGAAATTTATCTTTATCTTGTGGGCCAAATGACACATTATAAATTTTGATATGCCAATGTGATGTCAATTTGGATGACACATGTTGATAGGCCCAATAAATGCCATTGTCTAGACGAGCCCATCAAGTATCATTGTCCACCCAGACCCAGTATTGACTATGGTAGAAGAGCCATAAAAAGGAACATTCAATATCTCAGATGGTTACGAATTAGCCAAGAGGACCGTTGAGAGACCCATCATATCCCACATTGAATGAACCCAGAGGCGTTACAAAAGAGGCACTTATGCCACCATAAATAGGGTACAACATCTAGAAGAAAAAGGGATATATATATAGATACTGATGATGCAAAAAATCAATAGTTGAGCTCCTCGTCGTAGTGGATGGACGATGCTGTGAATGGGGTCATCTCTATAAGTGAGAATCCTACAAAATGAGTTGAGGGGAAGAGTTACACATCGGTGTGGCGTAAGCCAAACCGCCTTCGATGCTTAAGTCAGTAAGGGATAAAGATTTTAAAGAGAAAATGAGTTGAGAGTGATTTATGTGTACCTTTAACTTCTGTTGTCTTCTCTTTTATAGTTATGTGTCCCATTAATGGGCAATGATGTGCTGCATTTATGCTCAATGGCTAGTGCGTTATAGAATCTTTGTCTAGAGATTACAGCTCATTCTGTGACCGTTGATCCGTCTGTTACCTCTCGTCATCAATGTGCGTAATAAATGTGTAACATCTTCTCTAGGTGAATGAGGATCTATGGTAGTGACGACCGTAAATTTCTGGTTCATCAGTTACCCCCTTTGTTTGTTTTGTTGTTTGTTAGACAAGATACAAACAAATTCGTCTAACGCTTCGTATTCCGTGTATTGCACATTTATGATAGTTTTGATGTTTGAGCAGTTGAGTGCCACGTGTGCGGCTAGGATGCGTTCGTCATGCAGACATGTCTCGGTTTTCCTATGCGTGTTTTGGCCATTTGTTTTGCATTTTTCCCTCTTCTTTCCTTTCCTTTGTATTTTTTCCTTATTCAGTTTCTGTTTTAGGGTTTGTTTCTTCTTCGAGCTCCCTTTCTCTATCCTGAGTTTCCTGGTTAGTTCTTCATGCTCCTATTTCTTTTTTAGTTCTTCCATGGTAGATTATTCTGCTGTTAGGGTAGATGTCCTTCGGTGGCTTTCTTTTTTGCTCATTTATGTTGTTTACTCGAGTATATAGAGGGGGAGTGTCTTGAGAGAGTTAGTTTCTTCGTAAGGGAGAATTGTCCTTATACTTTCGTTCTTTCTTCGTTATTCCTTCTGGTTTCCCGTTCTGCTGGGGTAGCCAGGTTATTAAAGATGTTTGAAGTGAGGTCTAGTGATCTCGAGACGAGGTTATCTTCGTTTGGTGATCGTGTGATCTCAGAAGCCACTTCTGTTTCTTCCCCTAATAAAACTTGGGCTATCTCATGTTCTCTCACCGGGAAGGACGAGTAGCGGATCAAGAATAGATTTCAATTCCTTGATTCTATAAAAATTAGGATCCCGAGTGACGAGGAAAGGGCTTGTCACTCTTACGCCGATGAGGTTTGTTTTTACGAGGCCAATTTTAACAGTGGCCATCGTTTCCTTGTTCATCCCTTTGTTAGAGACCTTTTTTCCTATCTGCATCTTGCTCTGGCACAGTTAGTGCCTAACTCCGAGCAGATCCTTGTCTTTTGCATGGTGGTATGGATGTCCGCCAATGATGGAGATGTCATTAGGAGGGACGAGTTCCTCTATTTTTATCGTCTAAGAAAATCTAAGGACCCAACTATTATGAGTTTAAGCCATGGGATAGGGCTTCTAGGTTAATCCTTGATTACTCCTTGTCTCTCTGAAACTGGAAGCCAAATTTCTTTTTTATCTCTGGATGTGGTTGGGAGTTCGTCCTTGGTGAGGACTTGGACGAAGCCCCCAAATTTTTCCGTAGTTGGGGAGTTCCCGTGTCTGGTGCGCCTTTCTTGTCTTTTCAGTTGCTTTTCCCTTCCTTTATGAGTGACGATGACAAATGGCTTACTTATGTTCTTGTTTCATAGTTACCCAGCGTCCCCTTTTGAAGAAGAGGTACTAGTGTCGTGTTGAGAAAGTAAAGGAGTATCCCGAGTCTGTCAAGGATTTTACGAACTTGCTTCTCCTCAATCTTTGTTTTTACACTTTTTGGGTCTAGAACTGTCTACTAAGGTTCGAAAGAATTTGGAAGTTGTGAAAAAGAGTATGTGTTTCTGCCTTCTTCATTCTCTTCTAATTCTTTTTTATTTATTTATTTTAAAATTTTTTTTTTTAACTTTTGCCTCATCCTTTCAGGAATGACAACTAAATTTAGGAAGCAGAAGTTAGCTGAGGCCTAAGAGAAGAAGGCCAAGGGTGGCACTATTAGTGGTCTCTTGTCCAAGAAGAAGACTGGTGATGCTTCTAAGAAAGACCCTGTAACGACAATTCCTCGTGCTCACTCACCTGTTAAGTGCCCTGCCTTTCCTACTTCGTCACTGGAGATGATTGCCTCTGGTGGAGAGGAGATTAGGAAGAAGAAAAAGACTGGTGTTAAATCTTTCCTTCCTATCTTCTAGGATGACGTTGATGCAGCAGCTTTGAAGGTCCATAAGGCATTTTTTTGTGGATTATCTGAGCCTTCTGATGGCGAAGTCATCCAGTGAGGTGATGTCGTCTCACATCCAAAAGCCTGTGTAGGTATGTGTCGTTGGTCGTCTTTGCTTCTTCTTTTTCCTTTGCTTTACTTCTGTTGAGAGAAATTTTCCTTATAAGTTTTGGGGGAGTCCCTATTCGTCTCTAGGAAGCTCTTGGATTTAGAGAAGAAGGTGGCCACGTCTGAGCCTTTGGCCAAGTTTTTATCAGCTGAGAACGAGACGCTTAAAAACAAAGTTGCTATTTTCACTACAGAAGCTAAGAATGACAAGGAGTGCGTGGCAACTTTGGAGAAAAGCCTACAAGTGGAGAAGGACTTCTATAAGTTGAAGAACTTCTATAAGTTGAAGGACAAGCAGATTAGTGACCTGGAGCTGAAGCTGGAGAACGTTGGGGCCTACGGCGATACAAGATTTCAATGACTTTGACGAGTACTCTGATGAATTGTGCAAGTATTATGTGGAGGGCTTTGATCTTCTCGTGAAGTGGATGGCAAAGCACCACCTTGGCTTGGACCTTTCTGGCTTGGCTATGGACGACATCGAGAAAGAGCTCATGTCTTCTAACGCTACAATAGAGAATGTGATGGAGGAAGCCATAGACGTTGCTGAGGGAATGAAGGAGGCTACTGTTATAACCCCTGCAGACCCTGTCCCTGATGAGCAGTAATCTTTTATTGTTTCTTTTTTTCTTTTTTCTTTTTTTAATTTTTTAATTTCTTTGCAAGGCAAGAATAATATCTCTCTTTAGGCCTGTTTTTTTGGACAACTAAACAATTCCTTTGACGATGGTAGATGGGCTTATGGGTTTCCTGCTATTAGTTGTAGTAGACAACTCTTTTATGCTTGGACAACCCTTTGTGATGATGTTAGTTAAGAAAACCTTTTTGTTTAGCTTGCATTTGAGCAGCTTTTTCGTACTTAGCTTGTATATGAACAGCTTTTTACCTTCGGTTGTGTTGGACTGATTTTTTGTTGAGTCATATTCGAATGACGGTCTTAGTTGTGTTTGTATAACTTAGTATTTTTTAGCTGTATTTGAACAACTTTTTATTGAGTCATGTTTGAATGACAATCTTGGTTGTGTTTGAACAACTTAGTAATTTTTAGCCGTGTTTGAACAGATTTTTATCGAGTCATGTTTGAATGATGATCTTGGTTGTGTTTGAACAACTTAGTAATTTTTAGCCGTGTTTGAACAGCTTTTTATTGAGTCATGTTTGAATGACGATCTTGATTGTGTTTGAACAACTTAGTAATTTTTAGCCGTGTTTGAACAACTTTTTATCGAGTCATGTTTGAATGACGATCTTGGTTGTGTTTGAATAACTTAGTAATTTTTAACTGTGTTTGAACAGTTTTTTATCGAGTCATGTTTGAATGATGATCTTGGTTGTGTTTAAAAAAATTTTAGTTGTGTTTGAACAACTTTTTATTGAGTCATGTTTGAATGACGATGTTGCACTTTACTTGTGACTCAGAGCCGTGGTATTGGAGCATCTTTTAGGTTAACCATTTTTTTTTTTGACGATTATATTGGTTATGTTTGAACAACTTTGATTTAGTCGACTTTGGTAGTTGTGTATCAACAATTTTGATGGCTAAGATGTCATTGGCTGTGCGTGAATAGCTTTTGCTTTGAAATTTTAATGACAGAGGTCCTTGAGACATCTCCCAAGGACGACTCCTAAACGTTGCACACATTTTGATAGTGATAGATCATGGATAATCTTTGATAAATACGTATTGCACATGACAGATCATGGATAACTATTGATGAATACGCATGAATAATGCTTTCATGTATTATTGAAATGTAGAGCATTCCTTACTGGTAGTATTTCTTCAAGTGTTCTATGTTCCATGGTCAAGGTAGTTCCTAGTCATCTAAAGACTTCAGGTAGTAGGAGCCTTCTCTGGAATGACGAATTACCTTGTAGGGGCTTTCCCAGGCTGGTCCCAGTTTTCCTTGGGATGGGTCATTTGTTGCCTGTGACACCTTCCTAAGGACGAGGTCTCCTGTGTTGAACCTTCTCACTTTAACCTTTCTGTTATAGTATCTGGCCATTGTTTCCTTATACTTGGGCATTAGCTTCATAGCTTCTTCTCTGACTTCGTCAATTAGGTCCAGTTTGCTATTAAACTCCTGCTAATTCTTCTGGTCTTCATATGTTTTGACTCAGTAGCTCATCAATCCTACTTCCACTGGTATGACGGCCTCAGTGCCAAATGTCAGTCTGAATGGTGTTTCTCCTATTAGAACTCTTGTGGTCATCCTATATGCTCAAAGGACATTTTGTAGTTTTTCAGGCCATGCTCCCTTTTTGATAATTTTGAGCAAGCTTCTGTTCGTCACTTTTGTCTGGCCGTTGGCCTAAAAGTGTCTAGGATAAGAATAGTGATTCTTGACTCCTAAGTCTTGGCAAAATTTTTGAAACTTGGGGTTGTCAAATTGTTTTCCATTGTCTGATATTATGACATGTGGGACTCCAAACCTACAAATGATGTTTTTCCACACAAAACTTGTGACTTTAGCCTATGTTACCATTGTCACCGGCTCTACTTCAACCCATTTTGTGAAGTGATCAATTGCGACTATTAGAAATTTGAGTTGCTTCTTCCCTTGAGGGAATGGACCTATAATATCAATTCCCCATTGGGTGAAGGGCCATGGTGAGGAGATGGGTATCATCGTCTCTCCTAGTCTCGTCTGGACATTTGCGAAGCGTTGACACTTGTCGAATGTTCTGACGATGTTGTATGCATCTTTCTATAGGGTTGATCAGTAATATCCTACTCTAAGTGCCTTTCCTACAGCATGGTTTCTACAGGTTCCCTTATGTATCTCACGGAGCACATAATCTACTTTTTCTAAACTGGCGCATCTTAGATATGGGAGCGAATACCATCGCCTGTATAGCACGTTGTCAATAATGACAAATCGAGCTGCTCTGATTTGTATCTTCCTTGTTTCTGTCTTATCTTTAGGGAGCCATCCTTCTTTCAAGTAATGGATGATGGGAGTCATCTACTCGTCTTGTTCTTTTATCGTCAGGACTTGTTCACCTTCTGTACTTGGTTGCCCCCTTATCTCTACACTTAGCTTGGGCGTTACATTGTAATCGTCTGACGAGACCAATCTTGCCAGAAAATCAGCTTCCGCATTTTTGGCTTAAGGGATTTGCACAAAGTTTAAACTGTCAAAGTGCTGTGAGAGTCATTGGACGATCTTTAAGTAATTTTGCATCATTTCTTCTTTGGCTTCATAATCTCCCTTCAATTGTTCTATTATTAGTTGAGAGTTAGCTTGGACGATAAGACTCTTTGCTCCTAGAGCTTTTGCTGGGCTTAGTCTTGTCAGCAATGCCACGTACTCTGCCTCGTTGTTTGTTGCTAGGAACTGCAATCCGACTACATATTTCAACATTTCTCCTTCTGGAGGTATGAGAACTACTCCTGCTCCTCCCACTTTCTTTGTGGTTGACCCATCTATTTGGACCGTCCATTTTTCCATAGGGGATTCTTTTTCCTTACAGGGGTAAGTGAATTCTGCAATGAAGTCCGCTGGTACTTAGGCTTTGATTGCTGCTCGAGGTCTATATTCGATGTTAAACTGGCCTAATTCAATTGCCCATTGAATGAGTTGTCCCGCTGTATCTATCTTGTTCATCGTCTTTCTTATGGGCCGGTCTGTCATGACGACGATGAAGTGTGCTTGGAAGTAAGGACGGGCTCTTGAAAAGAGCTAATTGGTCCTTCCTTCAACCCATCAAACCATCTCATCACCACTGACCCCAGACTAGATGTGATTACCTTGCACATCAAGGCCTTATTCTTTGAGTAGACAACCATTCTCTTGTTAAAATGACTAACATGCTCCACTGGATCTATCCTACAATTATACATGGTAAACGTTGGCTGAGTGAACCGCTAAGAAAGTTTTCCACTTCAATCCACCATGTAAATGGTGATTTTAAAATTTGGCGTAAGGCCCTACTCATAGCATCATTCCCCAAACCCTTATGGGTTAGGATTCTGCTTCTTCGCCTATGATGGTGATCTTCGTTATAAAAGAAAGACTCGCTGGAAGGAGTTCTTGATCTATGTCTATAACTGTCATCATTGTCAGTCTAAGACCTCGAGCTTAAAGGAGTCTGTCTCCTTTGCTTACGGCGTAGCTTCCTTCGTAAATAATCTATCTCCAGCTGTAAGTTTTTGGTATCTTCTCCATAAGACACATGGTACCCACTTCTGGAATGACTCCTACTGGTATGAGTTGTGTGCACACTAATTTCACGGCCTCTCCTTCGTTAAAGATTAAGAAAATTATCTTGATGTTGGGATCCTACAGATTCCTTCACAGTTTGGTCCTGAACCCACCATGATTGAACAAGCTTAAGAATGTTTAATCTCCCCATAGACGACGCCAATTGTAAGGACATGTTTTGCTCTACAGCCCAAATGGTTTAGACAATGGCCCAATGAGCCCAAAACAATGAATTCGTTACAAAGTGGGTCTGATACTGAACGTTCAATGAGTTAGGATGATGTTGATCACAATAGGTTAGTTAGTATTGGAATGAACAAGACAAACAGTTTGAGCAAGAAAAGTTCTACTCAGTCAAGTCCAAGGAACGGTATATTCTTATATATTTCTCTCAGACTTATACAAAAAATTACATTTTTGGGTTACACAGTGATCTTTCTTTGGTTCCCCCCCCCCCCTTCCCCCCTGTTAATGGAGTTCTTCCTTTTTATATTCCCTTTCCCTTCTTTCATCTCAGCCCTCCACGTGTAGGTCAAATTGCAAATCTTCTTGATACTTATCCCATCAGCAACTTCCTAAAATCTTTGTGGGTAGTTGTAAGGTTGAAAATTATTGTTCAGATATCACTTCCACATTAATGCGGCTAGGGGGTTAGATGCAGAGCATTCAATGCGGTGGTAGCAGCTTTCTTTCCAGATTTTTCTCATATCTTTGTTGACTCATCTTTTTCTAAAGCTTATCCTCCCAAACACGGTTGCCTGTTGCCCAGTACTTAATGGGTGATTGAACTTTAGGCCTCCACTCTGTTGGCCGAGGAGGGATCGCTCCTCGAACAATGTCACTTGTCCATTATGATCTGACCTCTTCCACAGCCCAATGATCTATCTAGCTTTGCTAGTACTTATCTGTCCTCGGGCTACTTGACGTCCTCGGGTACGGCCCACGGCCCAATATCCTTACCTGGGCCTTTCATCCCTACAATAAGAAATATGAAAAGTTGTCAAATTTTTTTTTTTTTTTTTTTACTTCTCATAAAAAACTTTTAAAAATATTTTCTAAACCAATTTCTTAATACAACTATTAAGTTTTTCCTATATATTAAAAGTAGCTCAATTATAGTCTTTTTTGCAAAGTTCATAAATACATATAAAAGAATAATATATATATAAAGGACAGAAAGACTTGGTTGCCATTTGCCAATTTTAAAAAGAACATGGCAAAGTAAAGGTTCAAATAATTGGATACTACTTATTAATTATATCTATATGGGTTCGGGTAATATATACCTTTAGAGTACATATTAATCATCCATTTTAAATAAATTTTTATAAAAAATTGAAAAAATTGTCAAAAAAGTTAAGAACTTTTTTGCTTTTCCATACAAAATTTCTTAAAATAGTTTACTAACATAGGCCCTTAGGGCCTATGTTAGTAAAACCCTATATACATAGACCAATTTTAGCTTAAGGACCAAATTTTTTGTTGCATTACTAATCAAAATAAATAAAAGCAAAATGCCAAAATTCATAAAAGTCCATCATCCTCCGTCTAATGTCACAAAACAAACATTTTTTTTTTTTAAACCAAAAAGAAAGGAATGTTTCATGAGGACATCTTAGAAAGTCCATATAATAAACAACGGTAACTATATAAATGAATAAGTTAGTGTGGGGACCGGCCCAGAATAATAGGTTGGCTGGGCCCTAGGCCCGTCCGAGGACCATCCTGTCCGAGGAGGCGTTGCGGCCCAGAATCCTTGCTCAGGCCCACTAGAGCAAAGAGAACACGTCCGATGAGTAATTCCTCCTCGGACATTTCAAAATCCAGGTCAAAGGTGCATCCCAATTACTGTAGTCCTCCCTCCAAGCACGTAAAAAGAAAGGAGACCCAAAATATCCCAGTAAAGATTGTCACCACCACATTAAATGCACCACAGCTACTCTCTTGGCCGCATTAATGAAGAGAAGACCCCTGAACAGTGCTACCTTGGTTACTACAACTCACAAAGAACTGATAAGGGTGTCTGATGAGACAGATGCTCAAATAGGGGTTTGGATGATCAACAAGTGTAAGGCCCAGATGATAAAAGAGGGCTTATATAATATGTAAAAGTCCCCCAAGAGAGGGGGACGGAGGAAAAAAGGAGAGAAGGAACAGAGGACCAAAATTTCACTGTATGAATGTATGCCCATGAATAAAATTTCCCCCTTCACATCCACTTTCTTCATTCTTGTTTCTATATCTCCTGAGCTCATGCAACGAATCGTTTAAGCCAACTGGAACCAAGTTCTTTAGCCAACACTCTACAAAAATTCATTGTGAGGGACTCCTTGGGCCAAAGCCTGACCAACAAGGATCGGATCATTAAAATTGTGTTCCTACAATTTAATATATTGTTAAAGGGACCAAAATTTAAAGACAAAATTTGGCTACAAACTTAGTTGTAGCCTAAAACTATAACTCGCACTAAACAAATTAACATAGTTACATATTTTAAAATTTTAACTGTTGAATTGCATGTTTTTTATGTTCTTAAAATACATGTTAAATTTTATGTTAATTAGAGTTATCTACTATTTGATTTATAAACTTAAATTTTTTTATATGTAATTTTAGACTATAAGAATTCAAAATTTAAAGATTTGATCGATGACATAATTATTGATTTTTGATTTTTTTGAAATTTTGTAAATATGGAGAATATAAAAAGAAAATATAATTCAATAGTAAATTTGTCATAATTCACATTTAATAAAAAAATATTGAGTAGAGTTGTAGTCTTAGGGTCCGTTTGGATTGAGCTTATTTTTGCTGAAATTGAAAACACTGTAGCAAAATAATTTTTAAATGTGTAAATAGTGCTGTGGGACCCATTTTTAATGAAAAAGTTGTTAAAAAGTATAATTTGTGGGTCCATAAACAGTGCATCTGAGCACTATTCATGGAAAATCTGGTCAACAACTGTGGCTTGAAAAAAAAAAAAAAAAAACGCAGAAATAGTGAATGTGGACGCGCAAACGCGCAATCCAAACACAATCTTAGTCTTAGTCTTAGTCTAAAATCAAGTTTGTTGCTAGATTTGTCCAAAAATTATTTATGTTGACCCTAAAAAGTTTTGGGTGGTTGCAAATATTTTTTTAAAGGTAATAAAATCATAAATTTTTAAATTTTATATATAATAATTAATTTTTTATCAGGTCAAGGTACTCTTCTGACCATCTGAACTCCACGCGGAGCCGGCTTTGTGGACCGTAGAGTAAGAAAGTATGAAATATATAAATAAAAGATCATAAAAAGTTACCTTTTTCCTTTCTCGGCAAAAAAGTTACATTTTTTCCTTTTGTTTTTTACTTAAATTTTTGGCCGAGTATAATTATTTATCTATCATTTCTTTTCCATTCGTACTAACACCGACACTCCAGTCGAGATAATATTATTCACTTGTTTTCGCTTTCCTTTTCAACATGCAACTGTCTTCACTTCTGTCCTCTCCCAGTTCACCAACTATGTTTTTCTCTATTATCTTCTTCATCTGAGAGCCCGTGGGTTTTTTTTGTCTTTCTACCAGGAAGACGCCATTGTTAAACACTTATAAATTCCATGGTGGTTGCTTTCTACAAGGCTTCGACTCGGAAGATTGTAGAGAGATAAAGAGCCAGCAGGTACCTGTGTTCTCTCATGTTTTTACTTTAGACTATGGTAATATATAATAATTAACATTACCAGTTTTAAATATTTACCATTAAATGCTCATTATTCATCCGACTCATTATTAAATTCTGATTTCATTTGGGGAATATCATGCACTACTTTTCTTTTTTTCTTTTCTTTTTTTATTCCTAAGAAGAAAGAGATTACTACCTAATATTTTGATACCTCTGTTATTATGCAAAACCATCACGGTAATATTTTAAAAAAAGCTTTGAAATTATACAGATTTTTATCACACTTTCTCGGAATCCAAACAGGGCTCTGTCAGCTCACAATTTTTCGTCTTCTTCACCTCCTTTTAAGTTCTTTCACCCTCTCAGCTTCGTTTCCACTTTCACAAATCTCTCTTTTGGACTTCACATCATTTTTTTCAATCTATTTTACGCCACTACCACCACTTAGTCCAGTGGTACCGAACCCCAATCTCTCTCCGATCGTGATTTGGTTGTAAATATTACATAAAAAGTATTTCGATTTGGTTATAAATAATGGATTTAACTGTAAATAAACAGCTCTAGCTAGATCTACAAAAATCTTTTGTTCTCGTTCAAAATTGTCAATCAGCTTGGTTAATGATTCACTGGGCGCGTTTCTTTGCAATTTTAATTTATCTTAGTTTCTTTATTTGTAGAGATCTATTTGGTCGTTTGTGTTTGTTATCATAAGGCAACTCGTTGATTAGTTTTTTTTTTAATGAAAAATTGACCTTGAAGTTGACCATAAAACTTAGATACAGAAGTTATACGCTGTTTCTTAGTTGTTGCTGTTGTCGTTTTTTTTTTTTTTTTTTTTTTTAAAATTTTTTTAAAGGTCTATTTGGTTGAGGAATGGAAAAGATAAATTATGAAAAATTGGTGGCAAGATGGAAAAGTAAAAAGATGGGACTTATTGGCCACTCGTTGATTAGTTTTTTTTGATGAAAAATTGACCTTGAAGTTGACCATAAAACTTAGATATAGAATTTATACGCTGTTTTTATTTTTTATTTTTTTAAGGGTTTATTTGGTTGAGGACTGGAAAAGTGGAAAGATAGAAAATTAGTGCAAGGATGGAAAAGTAAAAAGATAGAAAATATTTAGTTTTCTCTTGATGTGTTTGGTTGGAAGGATAAAAAAGTGGAAGGGTGAAAAAGTTTTTTGCTTGAATGAAGAAAAATTTGAGGATAAAATAGTTTATATAAATTAACTTTTATATCTTTGTCAATATGTAAAAAAAAAAAAATTATTTGTACTCATTAAATAATATAAAAATTAACTCATTATACGTACTGTGGGGCCATAGAAATTGTGACCCTGGTCCAGTTCACCTTAGGACTCAAGGCCTGAGCCGAGGTGGGATATAGCCGAGGACACATAATAAAAGTCCAAGTAATCTTGAGACATAGCCAAGGATGACTTTGTCCTCGGCATCCCCAAGGCCCTCCTGAAAGAAAGGGCAAGAACGGTATATGAACAATTTTGGGAAAAACCTAAAATATCTGCGTTGATAGAAAAAGGACCCCTGGACACTATGGCGACAAAGGACGAAGGGAAAACTACCATTATTGCCATTGAATACTTTGCACCTGACAGAACCATGCTCTTCAGCTTTTACAATCACCCTCAACCACTTTAGGTATGGGCTGATAGGACAAGTATCAGTCCTGGAAAGTTGAACTTACACGTGAACGTAGGATAAGGGATACAGGCTAATATAAAAGGAGAAGCAAGCAATCCGGAAAAGGGGGCTGGAAAAAAATGCTAAGAACCAAAGCCTCCCAAGCCGTACAGAAGAGAAAGACTTCTCGAATGAATATAGTTTATTTCCGTATGAACACCACGACTAACCATCGTCCGGTGACCAAGGCCTAGCCTTTCAAGCCCACGCTCTACAAATTATATTGTTTGGGCCTTTTAACGTACAAACCCAATATCGTTTTGGGGCCGTCACGAATTGAGTCCTTACACATACAAATTTATATTATTTTTCTTTGTTACCAAACAACGCTTAATTTTTTGTAATCATTAAATAAGAAAATTACCATTTATTTAAAATAAGAAATACCTTAAAATCCCAATATCATTTTCTTAAATTTAACCACTTATTTGCATTAGTAACATAATTTTTTCATTCTACAACTACTTTGATTCTTAATTAAAAAAAATTAAAAATAAAAATAAAAATAAAAACTTGTTGGAGCTCAATAAAAAATAAGTAATTCTAGAACTACAAATTATTCTACAACTTTTTATCACAACTCTAATGTGACAGATTGTAATTGATTAACTATCACTTATATATGGACCCACGATTTTTTTTTACCAATCAAACTTTGCCACATTACAATTGTAGCAAGAAGTTGTGAAAAATTATGCGATCCTAATTTTTCCATAAAAAATAGTATACAATAAAACTAAAAATAAAATAAAAGGCCGGTAGGTCTCACAACCTCAGCTATATTATTTTCACTATAATTCCTTACCATTCTCTCTCATGAAATCATCTCTCAGATTCCTCTCCCATATTTTTTTTTTCTTTGTGACTTTCCCCTCATACTTTCACTTTCACATTTCTTACCTGACTTTCCTCTCATACTTTCACTTTCACATTTCTTACTTGCATGTCAAGGAATCTTAGATGCATTTTCAAAAAAAAAAAAAAAAAAAAAAAAAAACACATGAACTCAGGTGCTCACCGTAGTCCCAGGTATTTCCGTTTTCTTCTCTCTTTTTTTAATTTTTTAATTTTATTAAATTTATGAAAAGGCATTTTCATTTTCAATCGATGATACTTCAATCAAGTATTTTAAAAAAAAATTATTTTCTATGTTGAATAATAGTGAGTTGAAGTTATTGTTGAGAGAAGAAAGGAAACTGGGCAAATTTTTTTGAGTTAAACGCAAGTGGCTAAGAGAAGAAGGGTAGAAATGGTCATTTGCTTGCATGGTCACTTTTCTCCAGCATTTTCTCTCTAAATAGGAGAGATAGTGTTTTTGTGGGCTTAGGTGAAAAATGCTTGGCCCCACCTAAAATTTTCCTATTTTATTTTCAACTAAACATACTCTTAAAATTCAGTCACGTGGTTAGGACTGTCCAACCCAACTTGGAACTTGACCAAACCGAGTAACCCGCCCGAACCTAAACCGAAAATCACCCAAACTGACCACTCTGACGGTCGGTGGCGGGTCATCGCCCACAGAACCCGACGTCTTTTGGTCGGTTGGCGGGTTTCCTCTCCCAAAACTCGAGCAACCCGACCTGAGCATAGAGCCAAAAACTTCTAGCAATATTTGGAGTTCTTCGGCGAAAACATACAAAAATCGACGATACTTGGAGTTCTTCGGCAAAAATTTACTTGAAACCCATCAAATTGGACGAGATATGACGAGATCTAGTCTAGATTTGATGAGATCTGGTAAGATCATGTTGAGATCTCGTCATGATTTGGCCAGATCTCAACGGATCCGGCTAGAATGACAGCACTGATGATGAAACCCAAAACCAACCGGTACAACCCGAAACCCGACGCGACCCGAACTAGTCGATCCGACTAACATTCCGGGTCGATTGCGGGTTCCGTTTTCACCCACCAGATAGCTTCGGGTTGAGTTCAAGTCGGGCACAAACCCGACCCAGCTCGACTCGTGGACACCCCTACACGTGGCAGTGCTTCACTAAAAAAAAATATTGTAATGCTGGACTTAAATATTATCCTTAAAAAAGTGCTCCTTCTCAGGCTCGTAATTTTCAAGTGTCATTAATCATCATTTGTGACCCACCAATACCAAATACTTTTTTTTTTTTCCTTTTAACTTTAGAGTAATGTAATGCCCAGGACATAATTTTGAGTTTGGCGAGTTTTGAGTGCTAGAAATGTGTTTTCACATGGCTCATTATCACGAATTATTCACAATTTACTATGTGACAAGTTGTAATACAAAGTTATATCATAAGTTTTTTTTTAAAAGTTTCAATTTATAGTATTAACTTTTGATAATAATTTTTTATCATTAAATCAAGATATCAATCAGTTTTTGTGTAAATGGGGATTGAATCTCAAATTTCTTATACAATCATCAGAAACTTTACAAATTAAATTAATTGGAACCCATCACATTCTTAAAAAGAAAAAAAAGAAAAAGAAAAAGAAAAATGAAACCCACAGTAAGTATTAAACTTTAAGCTCAAGTGTAATTTCCATGGTATACTTTCTTCTTGTGGTGGGGAGTTTTGGACCATTTGTTTTCTATCTGGCAACAACATCCGAAGAGAAAGTAGGACCAAAAAGTTAAAAACCCATGTGACCACCTGCACATGGTTCAATGTATTTGTGTTTTCTCCTTTCACCTTTTCCAAAAAATTTCAAACCAATCCCACGGAAGCATTTGTTCTCCCTTTTTTTTTTTTTTTTAATGAAATCGTCTTTTATCAAAAAAAAAAAAAAAAGAAAAGCAATTGTTTAAGCATGCTTTTTTTTTTTGACCTTTTAATTTCCTTTGGATTTTGTCTTTTCAGGTACTTCTCATTCAGTTAGTTTTTTTTTTTTTTTTCCTTTTTTAAAAAAAAAAATTTCTTTCATTTGTTTTGCTTTATTTTAGTTCATCCTTTTTTTTTTTTTTTTTTTCCCTCCAATTTGTGTCAAAATTGGTAGACAAGACAAGTGCGTGGTTCTGAACTTACTACAACCAATTCCCTGTTTACACACTTTTTCATGCATGATGTAATTGTAATTGTAATTGTAATTAGACATGGGTTAGAATTTTCCGACCGGAAAAATACATGATATAAATCTGATTTTTTTGACCCAAAGTAAAAACGGGTTGACCTGTAACTTGACTCATTTTTTTTTTTTTTTGTGGGTCAACCCGAACCCGAACCATTTAAAATTTTTTTTTTGGGTAAAAAAATAGTAAAATTAAGATAATATTGGTTTAATTGTTTATTGTGAGTTTTAAGGAAACAATTGATGCATTTACATATCTGCATGCAAATTAATTGAAAGATAAATAGTTGAGCATTCTGTAATGAGTAAAAATTTTTAGATATAAAATAGTAAAGTACATGCCAAGATAATCTGGTTACAATAAAGTTAAAAACATAGATTTAAAATTGTAGACATGTGTGAGAAATATTCACAAGTGTGAAAATAGTGAAGCCAAAGTATCAAATTAACATAAATTATGAATGCTTAGACCTATTTTTTTTAACAATTTATGTCTAAAATAAACGACTTTTCAAAATAAATTATGATATTTCCTAAAGTGTGTGTTACTTAACAATGATATGATATTTATAAAAGAGACCATATATAAATAAGTAAGCAATCAAACTTTAATGTATATCTCAATTGAAATAGAGTGCCAACCACAATTGATAATAGATTATAAAATTGATTTTCAAGATTGTAAATTTCTTATATGTTTTTATTCTTTATCAAATAAGTTATCCAATAAGTCATTTATAATTTTGTTTTATATTTTGGAATGTTGATATTGTGTAGAAATAAAACTTGTGTATTTATGTTACTTATCTTTTTGTTATTTTGTTTTAGATAGTAATATTAGGATTTATATAATTTTAAAATTATTGAATAAGTATTAATAAGTTTAACTGAGTTCGTTCTTGATATAAGTGATGAATTCAAAATAATACATTTTACATCAAGTAATTTGTTATATAATTTTCCAAATGGCAAATACATGTTGTTTTCTTTATAAAAAAAAAAAAAAAAATTCATGCGAAAAATATGGGTCAACCCAACCCGACCCACAACCTGATTGACCTGAACTCGTTTTTAACCCGCTTAAAATCACTTGTTTTTGACCCGTGACCCGTTTGACCTGCAATTCAATTGACCTGACCCGACTCGTCCGTTTTGCCATGTCTAATTGTAATCAGTGAATTTAAGAATTGAAAAAAAAATAACTTTTAATCTTAATTATTAAATAAAAAATATTAAAAAAAAAGTAAAACAAGTTTAGTATAATTAAAAAGTTAATTTGGTTAAAAGTTTTGTGAGAATGAATTAGAACACTAGCATCAAGTGTGTTAAATACCATCAAATATTCTAAATGTTAAAAAATTTAATATTGATAAACAGTATAATTTCATATTTGGAACTAGACATAAAATCTTATGGGTCTGTCTGGTAGTGTATTTTGAACAACAATTTTCAATGTTTAAATAATATTATATATATTTTTACACACTTTTTTACCAATACATATTTTTAAAAAAATACAAACATCTAGAACAATATTATTTAATAGGTGCTAAACATGTTTTAGTGTTTTTTTTATTCCAATTTCTTTCTCCCAGGTCACATTTCAAGTCTTATCTCATTTTCTTTCTCTTTATCCCTCTCCTTGTCAATGGGGCCACAATAAATTTTTTTTTTTTTTTAATTTTTAATATGAATGAGGCTTGTTTTAAATTATTTTAATGTAATATAATCTTAAAATAGAAAATATGATATAAAGTCTACCTTTTTCTTATCACCTACCACACCACAACGATTTCCTTTGATTTTTGAGAAATAAATTTAAAAAGAAAAAGAAAAATGATTAATGACTGTGTTTGATAGCCGAGAAAATCAAATAGAAAAGCCACATCCAGTGTTTGGTAGCCAGGAAAACTATAAGGAAAAACCTCATCTTCTTCGCAAAGAAACCCAGAAAAACCCTGTGGCCTTAACCCAACCACACCGGCCAAGGTCCTAACAGACTTATTCCCTCTCTTAATTTGTATATTTCTCTCTCTTCTCTACCCCTCTACTTTCTACATCTACCCATCACTGGCAACAAGACTATCAACGCCAAAGGGGTGAGTTTGCTTCGATTCTGAAGAATTTTAGTTCGTTTCGATCATTTTTCTGCAAATTATGATGGCCCTATCGGAGAAGAAGGGGCAAAAGCAACAGTTTTCTTTGAAATATAAAAAAAAAAAGTTCATTTCTAATTTTGAATCCTTTTAAGTAGAAACCAAGGATATTTTATTAAGTATCACCCTTTAATAGATCCATATGGCATATGCGATTCATATAGAACCTATGAGGAATAATAGTTCAGATTGTTACGCCACATATGCTAGTCATTATCATGTTAGAAAGAAAATCTAGGTGCTTTTTCTCCTTTTTCTATCTGACAGCGATAGGCTCTGGCAGAAGAGGAAAAAGATATCAGATTGATAAAAAAAAGAAAGAAAAAGAGAACGAATAATAAGAGAAAATTGTGGTTTCTTTTTTTCTTTTTTAAAAATGATTGTTTTCTTATTTAAGCAATGCATTTGCGTTGTGTGCATTAATTTCATTTTTGGTTATATTCTATTATAATTATGATTGTCAAAATCGTGATCTAAGTTGTAGGATTATACGATCCTATGATCCCACATTACCAAAACAATTATGTCTGCAAATTTTGTAGAATCACACGTGTTAGAGTGCAAATTTTGTAGGATCATATGGTTTTTATTGATCCTACCAAAACATAAATTTTGATTTATGCTTCTTTAAGCCCAACTAAAGCCACAAGTCCAATATATTACTAGTGGCCCACAAGTATTGAAGTCTCAAATTTACCCATATCATCTGAAAATCTAAAAAAGAAACCACATTTGAAACTTAAAAAAGTGTCATCCGTATGTGTTGATAAATATTTTGGTACTTAGTTACTAATTAAATATTTATTGAACTTTTTGGATATATTGTATTCAAACTTAAGCATATTTGTTTTGTTAGTATAGATGTAAGGGTGTATGATATATAAATTACATTATATTGATGCAAATCTTTGTATTTTTATGGACGAATTCATAATTTGTGATTATTCAACACACAAAGTTACTACCAATTTATTTTTTGTTTTCAATATGAAAATAAGTAAGATCTTACAATTCTCGATCCCTTGTAGATTCTTGATCTTAATAACCTTATGTGTGATTCATTGATGTGAGCCTTTTAAATATGGAACAAATTTGCATGTCCCTTTCAATTTCCCTGGAAAATCCTTATTCTCTAAAAAAAAAAAAAAAAAAAAAAAACTGGTACGAATCTATTAATTCTTGTTCTCTATTTTTTTTTTAATTAATCATTTCTCAACTGTTGTACTTTGAGAAAGAGAAACACTTTTAATCTTTTTTTTACTAATAAAGACTTGGACAGTACAAGTATCTCTTGCTTACGGTGATACACAAGAGTAGACGCATAATCACAACCGCACTCTTGTACACACCACAGTTCTTACCTAGTCAGTAGTCACTCATACCAACTCTCATTTTATTGATTCTAGGTTCTTTATTTCCATGGCTTCACTTTCTTTATACTGCAATTTTTTTTTTTTTGGGTTGAAACGATAGTATAGTGCAACTTCTACCGTGGTAGATCTTTGTTTAGAAAATTTACCCGTGAATGTGAACGTTACAATTTTTGACTTATTATTTTAGGAGTCCAGTATTTTGAAGTACTTCTTTTATTAATGCCTAAACTTAATAGTACTCCTTCTACAGAAATCGGAAGCTTGCCTGGTACGGTGAATCAAGTAACGTGAACTACATTGTGCAACAGGTTCTAACAAGCAATTTGATGGAATCCTTCAAAGAGATTGGAAGGGATATAACTAGTTTTCTAAATGCCTCCATAACCGAGAAGATGGAGAGGGTTAGGGAAATCCTGAGGAAGTTTGGAATGCTAAATGACACATTCCCTTACCAACCTGAGCTCTCACGACATGCTGTAGTGGTTGCCCCACTGAGTTGCGTGTTCTTTCTCTTCTTCGACATTATGCATACTCTTAAGGATGACAACAGCATTGTTTGGTGGTCTGTGCATGTCGGTTTGCTTGGATTCTTCTATTTCTTTTTACAGCCATTGATAGGGGAACCGAGCTATTCCAATCTCTCAAAGTGGTAAAAGTTATTTTAAATCTGATGATAGTTCTGTTCACACTTCATTTTGAAAGACATGTATAAAACATACACGTACATACACTAGCAAGAGCCAGCTGCCTTTGCATTTACATTGCCCTTCTGCACGGCATTTCCTCTCTATTTGAAATGGATCTATTTTCTAAAAAAAAAAAAAAAAAACCTGATTCATTTTATGGTTATTAAATATTATAAATTTAAAGATATATTTAGTGTCATATCATTTAAAATTTTTGATAACATGACATTTTGTATATTGTCATTTCTAAAATAGTGATATATACAAATTTTACTACATAAAGTTACAAACTGAAATGTTACTATTCAGGAAAAAAAAAAAAAAAACTGATATGTTACCAATTACATGAAAACAACTCATATATTTATTTATTAGATAATTAAAATCCATTAATCCAATTAATTGACATATTAGTTTATAAATTTTATATTATAAAATTTGTAATAACTATAGCATTTTCCATTAGAAAAAAATTAAAAAAATTTGACCATGAAAAAAAAATGGACTTCATCCCTTTCAGGTGAAACGGAAAATATCATGTTCTCATGTGTATGTGTAGACTGTATAGGGACATAAAGATAAACAATGGGTATTTAGTAAATTTTGGGAATTTGCTTCTGCAGGTATGTATCCTGGCTCTTCGTTGCACTTGTGTATCATCTTCCAAGTTCTCAGTCAGTGGCAATATTAATAAGAATGAATTTGTCTTTATTTTTGACAATATTCATCTTTTCTATTGTTTGCCTTCTCGTCTTCCACTATATCTTTATTCTGGTCGAGTACAATTTTTCATATCAAAATCGAAAGTGGCCAGACACATGGACCATTCTCCAATTTTCTGCTGTAAGTCCTAAAATGACTTTTGGTAACTCTAGATTTGCCGAATCAGTTAGCTTCTCCCTTTTCCATGTAAACTCTGAATACTTGTTCATGCTTTGAACGTTGTCAGTATAGCCTGCTGTGTATTTCTGAGTCATTGTAGAGAGGAGCCGCTTGAACAAAGAAATTTGAAAGACAAAGTGTGTTCTTCACTTTTTTGCATGCGGAATGAAAATTGCGGGACAATATTCGATCTTTATGCCAAGGTATGCCTGCAACCTATTTTAAGCAGTGTGGATTTATCCAACAAAAATTTTCAATCCAATGTTCCATACTTTAATTTTTTTTATTTTTTTCCCTTTCAAACTTTGATTATTTTATATAAAAAGATCTGTAGCAAACTATGGTTGCTAGAGGATAAAAAGGGAACACTTGAGTGAAACAGGATTTTTATTAGTTTTATCCTACCAAGAAATAGTATATTATATTATATATAAAGAATGACGCTGTACCAAAATAAGAAAGAGATTGTAAAAATTACTTTCAATCTTTATGATAGTTCTGTTCATACTTCATTTTTAAAGACATGTATAATACATACATATGCATGCACGCGTTGGCAAGAGCTAGATGCCTTTACATTTACATGTCCTTTCCACATGCTCTATTTTCTCTCTATTTGAAGTGGTCCATAAATATTAAGATATATTTAATAATAAAATACAAATAAAGGTATTTAAATGGTAAACATTAACGAAATTTTACTGAAAATGTGCCTAAAAAATTTAAACAACTTGCAAATGAACTTTCACTATTTTTATAAGGTTAATAGAAAATAATAAAGCATAAACAAGTGTAAAAAATTTGTGTTTAGTAATCTTTCAAATAAAAATAAGTTTAAAATAAAATCATTTTCATCATAAATTAATAAATTGTATATTCACAAGTAAAAAGTATAATTTTTGAACCACTAATAAAATTATCAAATAATAATATATTGAGAGGGGGTAATATGATAAATAGAAAAACTATAACACAAACCACTCAAAATAAATAAAATAACGAGTGTCATCAAAGATTGACACATTAAAGGAGCTTAGCTTAGCTTAGCAGTTAGCGTGTCAGTATGGTTTTATTAAAACCTGGGGATCTTAGATTCTATCCCTCACCTTCACATATTTATAATTTAATTAACTCCTGTTGGCCGAGTTCAGTTCATACAATAGACAAAACGATAAAACCAAAGCCTTTTCAAATCTTGCTTTTCCATAATGTTTCATGATAATAGCATATCTCCTTTATTCTTAAATATCATGTTCATGAAATAAGTAATAATATCAATATGCTTAAATCATATACATGAGATTTCGAAAGCTCAAACATATATCTTTTTTGAAACACGACTGTATACAACATCTTTAGTCAAAATATTTTAATGCATAATTATATTTTTAAACAAACGTCATGCTTAACAAATGCCTATACCACATATCCTTTACCTGAAAGTAGAGTATGCAAGAGATTAGGATTAGAGAAGCTCAAGTGTCCACGTTCTCACCACCTAAACGAATGATCAAAGCTTATTACTTACAATTCTACCTTACCAAAAACTTACACATGAATGACAACCTAACTCTAAAAATAAAGAAAACTGTAAACCATATCAAAGAGGTTCCCAAAACCAACATACATACATCAAACAATTTAGTGAGCATAACCAAAGAGGGTCATTATAAGAAGGTACCAAAAATCTTTACGATGCAAGCATTGCTCAACAAGGGATACTGAAGTACATGTGTTTCTTTTAGGTATTAAACCATTGAATCAAGCCATAATAAATTTGCTCAAGTATTAAAACACATATCAATGGATAGTGACATCAAATGAAAATCTAATCTAATAAACCAAAACCAAGCTTTAAGTCTCTAATTTCTTATTGTTAGGATATATGTGTTTCACATGTTAAGAACATATGTTATGATTTTATGTAATTGGCTTATCCTTTGACAAAACGCACTTTACTTGTATTTAAGTAGATTTAGGATGTTTTAAATGCTTCAAGAAATCTTGTTTCAAGATCAAGTATTGAAACTTTCAAATCTGTTCAAGAAAACAAGTTCAGAGTGCAAAATCATTGAAACTCGACAGCTGCATCTATCGAGTTTAAGGAAGCTGTTCTTCATTCGGTGTGCTCGACACCTGCTATCTGTCGAGATTTAAGATTGTCAGAATTCTAATATGATTTTCTTGGGATCCGTGAATGTGTTTTTGGGCTTTCTTTTCTCCTAACCTTAGACATATAAAAGGATCAGTTTAAGAGCCGTCAAAGTGTTCATAAGTTGCACAAGCTTTGAGCAAACTCTGTTCAAACAATGTGATCGAAGACGAAATTCTTGCCCTAATTCATCTCTTTCTCTTGAAGAAGTTGCTGTGTATGTGCACCGTAGGGTTTTGTGACCAACCATCTTCTTGATCTTCATCGTGTGGATGAACTGAAGAACTTTGCAACCAACAATTTTCTTAATTGGTGATTGAAGTTGCGTACTGGAATCCGCACAATTGGTTAGTCACGTACTGGGAGTCGTGCATCTGAAATGAGACTTGTCATTACAGAACAAGTTCAATTGGGTATTGGAGTAAGGGTTCAACTGTAAGTTGGTAAGGTACTTGGATTCTTTTACTTGTAACCGCTTGTTGTGATAATAGTGGAGTTTCGGGAGTGGTGACCTGAAAATCATCCGGTGGGGTTTTTGCCATTAGGTTTTCTCCATTCGTAAACAAATCACCGTGTTATTTATTTTCCGCTGCATATTTAGTTTGTTGGTGATTTGTTTGTGCTACCATGCGTTTGCATGTTAAATTGATTAATTAATAACTTGGCTAATTAATTAATTAATTTCTATCACAAGGGGTCATTCAATTTGTGGCTTATTAAGTGGTATCAGAGAAGGCACACTCTGATTAGGGTTAATCTTTGTTGCGTTGATCCATTGACCTCTGTTTGTCATGGATAGAGGATAGTCATTAATCATACCACCTTTATTTGATGACACTATATGCATACTGGAAAGTATGCATGAGAGCTTTCTTGTAGTCTTTAGATGAGAAAGTGTGGTAAGCCGTAGAGATAGGCTGGACTAAGCCTATAGAAGCGCCAGCTGACTGGGATGATGCCAAGATTAAGGCGGCAAACTTCAACAGCAGAGCATTGAATGCATTATTCAGTGCTGTCACCAATGAGGAGTTCAAGAAGATATCCTCAACTGAAACTGCCAAGGAGGCTTGGACCATTCTCCAGACAACCTATGAGGGTACTAAGGCTGTCAAGGACTCAAAGTTTCAGAGGCTCACTACAAGTTTTGAAGAGATAAAGATGGAGGAGGATGAGTCTTTCGATGAGTTTTATGCCAAGCTAAAGGACATAGTGAAGTCAGCCTTCAATCTTGGGGAAACCATTCCTAAACCCAAGATTGTGAGGAAAGTGCTCAGATCTCTGCCTGAGAGATTTCATACCAAGATTACGACAATAGAGGAATCAAAGGATATTGACAAGATTCCTCTGATTGAGCTGGTTGGAAACTTGCAGACCTACGAGCTAGGGTTGACAAGAATAGGCAAGTCGGGTAAAAGCAAGAGTATGACACTAATGGCCAAGAGCAGTGAAACAGATGAATCTTCTGATGATGAAGATTCCAAGATGAAGTCTTACATTACTAGGCAGTTCAAGAAGTTTATGAAGAACATTAATGGAAAGGGTTTCGACAAGGACCGCAGGTAATCCAGTTCTTCTCAGTTTAAAGGCTAAGACAAAGGGAAGAAGGATGCTAAGGAAGGTGGTCAGTACACTGTTCCCTCAGGACCTAAGGGCTTTGGGTGTCAAAACTTCGGTCACATGAAGCATGAGTGTCTTACATATCTCAAGAGCATTGGGAAGAGCAAGGCACTTGCTGTTACCTTGAGCGACACTGAGTCTGAGGATGATTCCGACAATGAGGATAACAGAATCTTAAATGCCTTCACGGCCACGGTCAATCCTACTGATGGGATTGTTGAAGATGTGGTTGAAGAAGAGGAACTGGTGGAATCCAAATTTGAGAAGATGGATAATCAAGATGACATCCATATAGCCTATGAGAAACTGTACAAGCTTTTTGAGAAGCATGAGAAACTGTATAGGCTAACCACCAAGAAGCTTAGTGATGTGGAACCTGACCATGAGGAGCTTTCCACAAAGTTTGATGAGGCTAATCAAACTATTGGGGCGCTGAGATTTGAGAACAATTTCTTGGCTGAGAAGACCAAGAAGCTTGAAGCAAAACTATGTCAAGTTAAAGCTCAACTGGAAAGGATTTCAAGCGCAAAGCTGGATGAGATGCTAAGCATTCAGAAATTTGCTTCAAATCGAACAATTTCTGAATAATGAGATTAAAATTGAATTAGCTAGTGAAAACTTAGACAAGGGTAAATCTATCTTAGGAGCACCCCTTAAGTTTGAGAAGAAAGATGTTAAAAACTCTAGGGCTAAGAAGGTTAACTCTCAAAAGCCTAAACAAAAGAAGCAACATCTCTGTCATCATTGTAGAGCTGCTGGTCATACTCAACCAAATTGCTAAAAGTGGCTTGCCACTTAACAGAGCAACGGCATGATAGCATCTGGGAACCTGAATCAGCTTCAATCCTTTCTCGCTCCCCTTGGTGATCTTTTCAAAGCCCTCATGTTCCTTTCAAACTTGAACGGTTTTAATTCTTCCCCTTCACCGCCTGTTCAAGGGTTAGCTGACGAAAATATTCTTCTAAGGTGTGGAAGAAAAAAGACTCCAAGTGATTCTGTCACTTTTCTCTCTCTCTTCTTGTTTTTGTGTGTGCATTACTTATGTGTTTTGCTTTCATGTTTTTGAGTCAGTCTAGTTTTTATGCTCTGTTTGTTTAACATATTTTTCTTTGGTTATTTTTTGGTTTTTGCTTTATTTTGTTTTTCTTTATAAAAATAAAAAAGAAAAATTGAAAAATCAGAAAAATACAAAAACAGTGTGTGTTTTGTGTACTTTGGTACTTGTGTACTTTGAATGGCCATTGAAACAAAGTCTTCTAAACTTTGTATCATTTTGTAGTTTAGATGAGTATCTCTATGCACAACTAAGCAAGTGAGTTTTGTGGCTTGTATTTGTAATGAGTACGATTAAGTTGTCTCTAAACTTAACACTCAAATCACTCTTTTTGATGAGAAGGATTAAAAAATCCTGAGAGAAAGGCATAAATAACCATCTCACCACTGTTATCCGCCAATCATAATATGACACTTGTATGCTTCGACATAGTAAAAGTGCAGTGTCAATGACATTTGTGTGCTTAGGCATAGTAAAATTTAAATGTCAAATATCATTGGGTATTTCTTTTCTCTATTTTATAAAAGAAAAATATGCAAAGAAAAATCAAAAGTCAAAAGATCAAAAATGCTTTAAAAATGATTGCAAGTGTGTATTCTAAAAGATGTGAGAGTTATAGGATGTACCTCAAAGATGATAGTCTCCATCAAGCAGTTATGATTGTGTGTGAGTTAAAGTGATTTTCTCATATCTCAAATCGTCATAACATGCATATACTTATGTAATCTTGCGATGTTTTTCACACATAACACGCAATATTCTTTGTTATTCTTGATACATGTGCAGGTACAATGTGATTTGGCCATCACGAGGTTTTACATGCATTAATGTATGCTCACTAAACTGTCTAGACTTGTTTTTAAAATATAAAATTGGTTAGACTTGTTTAGTGTGTGTGTGTGTTTTTGGAGATTCATGTGCTTAAATTTTCATTTGAGAGATATTTTTGAAGAGCTTAATATGTTGATTGGATCGTTGGTTGAGTTACATGTTGGATTGCATTCATGTTTGTGTTTTTCACATCTCGAAAAACTGTTTTTAAAAGTTAGCTCGACACCTCCTCGATACCTAGCTATCTGTCGAGCTTCCTAAAGTTTTTTCTTATTGCAATCTCACCTGCACCTTAGTGGATCGATCAAGATTGGGTCTGTATGCTCGATAGCTTCTTGACACCTGGTGGATCGATCGAGCTTTTGTTTCTGATTCTGATTCTGACGAGTTAATCCTCGATACCTTCTTGACACCTCAACTGTCGACGAGCATTTCCTCGACACCTCCTCGACAGATAACTCGATACCTCTTGATACCTGCATTTGTCGAGATTTACTAGCTTTCCTATATAAGGCCTCTGCGCGATCTGATTCTCATTTCTATCGATCTCTCACTCGATACTTCTCTGTTTCTCTCCCCAAAACACTCAAATCTCACTCCAATCTTGGTTCTCAAGGATTTTACAAGGTTTTTCAAGTTTTTCTTCACTTGGTAAGCTTCTAATCCTTCTCATTCATGCATTTCATGTTTTGAAACCTAGGATTTGGGGTTTTTGAAAATTTTTGGAGTTTTTCAAAATTGATGAGCTTTCATTGAAATTTTGGGTTGGGTTTTCACTTAAATGTGTTTAAAACCTCATACATTGCATCACATTAGCATTATAATGATATTGTCATGCATTTAGATGTGTGTTATATGTTTGTACGCTGATAGGTTTGGATTGGGCTGAGCCCATGATGCAATTTCCTTTGCATGTCACATGTTCATACATTTTCCATGCATACGTACTTCTTTTCAATATATTTGATATATTTGAAAATGTTTGGGACTTTTCTGATTGTCATTCTTTGTCTCCCTCTCTGTTAGTTTACGTTAGTCATGTCTATGACACTTAAGCGTAAATCCATTCCAGCCCGGAACCCTCTTCGTTCCGGTGCTTCTTTGTTATCTGATCTTACTCTATCTCATATCTGGTTCCATGATGATGATGCCTTTAAGGCATTTTCGAAGAACTTTTCTAGAGGAGGCATTCATTCGGAACGCCAAGTCATCTTGACGGATTTTGCTGACACCGACCTTCTCTCTGTCATTCACAGTAAGGGATGGGAGTCACTGTGTGACGTCCCGGTCACCTGTCCTCTCGTGCTTATCCAGGAGTTTTACCCCAACATGCACAGGATTGATCGATCAGTACCTCTTTTCTTCACTCGCGTTCGCCGTATGTGCATTCCTATCACACCGCAGTTGGTTGCGGATGTGCTTCGAGTCCCTAGAATAGAGTTTCCTGACTATCCTAGTTGTGAGTGTCTGAGGACTGTGTCCAGGGATGAGCTCATGTCTGTTTTTTGTGAGTGCCCTTCTTCTTGGGGTGAGCATCTGTTTACACCATGTAGACCTTTTGCTAAAGGTCTTAGATTCATGAACATGGTGATGACTTTTGTTTTGCATCTCATTTCTTACTATAACTCCATCACAGAGCCTCGTGCTCGATTTTTGTTGTCTCTTCTTGAGCATTTTACCATAGACTTCCCTTCTCATTTCATTTTGTCTATTATAGATGTTCATCTAGATTCGGCGTCCTGTGATAAACTCATCTTTCCTTCCGCTATCACGAGGATTCTACGCCATTTTTCCGTTCCTTTTCCCTCTTCCGACCATTTTACCGTCATGTGTGCTATAGATTACGCTACCGTTAAACGTAGCGAGGCCCAGCTTCGGTCGCGGCAGTCAGATTTAGCAGTTCCTTCCTCCCGTTTGGCTCCATCCACATTGGCTCCTCCTTCTTCTTCGGGCGATGTGTCTCTAGGAGATATCATGGCGCAGCTGTAGCGCGTGGATGCTCGCCTCGATACACTCTTTATGGAGTTGTATCAGGTGAACGTCCGTGTCGGTCGTATTGCACGATAACAGGTGTCCATGAGTGGTTTTGCTCCTGAGGCTACTTCTTCACCACCTTCTCCCGTGGGTTTTGCTTCTGAGGATGAGGATGATAATGATGGTGATGACGATGATGCTTCGGATGGTGATGACGATGATGCTTCGGATGATACTGATGGAGATGCTAACACTGCCTATGAGATATCTACTTGACACTCTTACCTTTTGTTATTCGTGACAAAAAGGGAGAGTAGTTTTGGTATGAGAGTAGTCCATCTTAAGGGGAGAGTTAGTATAGGACCATTTTGTTAAGGGGAGTGTTGATACTTTGTGAGGGATGTAGTGAGGATAATATATATATTTTCTTTTCTTTCTTTTTAGATACATTACTCTTGTACATGAGGTCTTGTGACCATTTATAGACATACATTGTACTTATCTCTTTCTTTATATTGATGTATGTTTTTCTTTCACTTACTCCTTCATGTGTTGTTTCTCTTCTCCTTTTATACACATGTTTCTTATATTTGTATGCAATCTATTATTTCTGTTTCACACAAAGATACCTTGATGAGTTTTGTTTAAAGTATTTCAGAAATATAGGTTGTCAAAGTCTACTTGCCATAAACTCTCTTCTTGCAAAGTTTTTCAAGAGTTTGTGTTAGAATAGATTTTATTGTATTCAACAAGTGAATATGAGTTGAGTGATTTATGACTTCTCTCATATGTTCATTTGTTTGTTGTGATTTTGTCACGGATTGCCAAAGGGGGAGTTTGTTAGGACATATGTCATGATTTTATGTAATTGGCTTATTCTTTGATAAAATACACTTTACTTATATTTGGGTAGATTTAGGATGTTTTAAATACTTCAAGAAATCTTGTTTCAATATCAAGTATTGAAGCTTTTAAGTTTGTTCAAGAAAACAAGTTCAGAGTGCAAAATCATTAAAGCTCGACAACTGGCTCGATAGCTGCATCTATCTAGCTTAAGGAAGCTGTTCTTCATTCGGTATGCTCGACACCTGCTATCTCTCGAGATCTAAGATTGTCAGAATTCCAATCTGATTTTCTTGGGATCTGTGAATGTGTCTTTGGGTTTTCTTTTCTTCTAACCTTAGACATATAAAAGGATCAATTTAAGGGCCGTCAAAGTGTTCACAAGTTGCACAAGCTTTGAGCAAACTCTGTTCAAGTAAATTGTGACCGGAGACGAAGTTCTTGTCCTAGTTCATCTCTTTCTTTTGAAGAAGTTGCTGTATATGTGCACCGTAGGGTTTTGTGACCAAGTATCTTCTTAATCTTCATTGTGTGGATGAACTGAAGAACTTTGCAACCAACAATCTTCTTAGTTGGTGATTGAAGTTGCGTACTAGTATCCGCGCAATTGGTTAGTCACGTACTGGGAGTCGTGCATCTGAAATGGGACTTGTCACTATAGAACAAGTCCAATTGAGTATTGTGGTAGGGGTTCAATTGTAGGTTGGTAAGGTATTTGGATTCCTTTACTTGTAACCGTTTGTTGTGATAATAGTAGAATTTCGAGAGTGGTGACCTAAAAATCATCCGGTGGGGTTTTTGCCGTTAGGTTTTTCCCATTCGTAAACAAATCGCCGTGTTATTTATTTTTCGCTGCATATTTAGTTTGTTGGTGATTTGTTTGTGCTATCACACTTTTGCATGTTAAATTGGTTAATTAATAACTTGGCTAATTAATTAATTAATTTCTATCACAAGGGGTCATTCAGTTTGTGGCCTATCACTTATTATTTCATTACTCTTACAAATTCAAGTTAATACAAATCAGTCTGCTTGTGAACTTAATTTAACTTACTTAAAAGTCTCCAATTGGCATAAAACTTAATATGAACAACCTTCATACTCTATAAATTTCAGTTCAGTCTCATTTCTCAACGATTAATTAAAATTTAGAGTTAGAATGAAAAACTCATAAAATATTCAATACTAGTCCAATTTCTTTGATACTTGATTCATTTGAAACAAATGGATGTAATATTTCATTAAAATCAAACTAGGTCTCAAAATTCAGTCTATAGAAATTAACATAAATTTTTAATCACAAACTGTACATAATCTGTATAGGAAACAACAGTGCACGTAAGTCTTGTAAATTTGTAAAACATGTTCAAATGGAGTTCTTTCAACATGGAAATTGGTACACACACTACACTCATCATTGAATAATACCAAGTATAAGATCCACAAATTTTTAGTATATTAGACAACCAAATAGCATGCCCAATTGTGTTTAGAATAAGAAATAGAGCAAAAATATAGTTTTCCGTCAACATGCACAGACTTTTCTACTCAACCAACATGGCGTACAAGTTCTCAACTAGGAGAAACAACTTTTAAACAATTTACTTAACCAAAGAAATAAAAATGAAAACGTGCAAACTTAATACACTATGCTGAGATACAAGAAGATCATGCAAACTTTCAGATTTGTGTCTTACCTCTTGAATTATAATGGTTGGTATGCTTGGTTCTTGAGAAAGAGTGCAAGTGTGAGAGAAAGACTAAGAGGTTTAGAATACTGAAAATTTCTGTAGGAATTGCTGAACATAGGATTAGGTGGTGTGGGAGTAATATGGAGATGTCATGCAATTAGTAGCAAAGAGAAGATGAATCATGTTTTGAAGTAGATGTCTCATACTTCCTTCCTAAGTTGATGTGTCATGCTTCATATGTAAGTAGGCGTGTCATGCTTTCATATTTACGTAGGCGTGTCGTGCTTCATGCCAAGTAGGTGAGTCATGCTTCCATGCTTTTCAGTAAAATACATAAGCTACCACTATTTTGGAAATATGTAGGGACCTACCACTTTTTGGGTACTTGAGTTTGGAGAACTCGATAATGGAAAAACTTTGAAAATTTTTAATGGTACTTGAGTTCCATCAAAAAATTTTCGGCAAATTTGAAAGCTATTTTTTCAAAGAACTCGAGTTTATGGAATTTTAGTTATACGGCAAACTCGAGTTTCACAAACTCGAATTTCGAAAAGGGGATACATTACTAAATATTTCACAAAAAGTGGTATATTGTAAAATATTTTGCAAAATGGTGGTATTTGGCCATTTTGGCCAAAATACAAATGCACCCTTATAGTTCTTGTAAATCTTCATACTAAACATATGCACCCTAATAGTTCTTGTAAATTCTTGCGATAAGACTAAAGACTTAATTTGTTTTTGAATGCTTGAAAAGTTGCTAAAATTAGTTAGGAGGCATATTCAAAATTCGAGTTGTGTAGGTTTTCTCTTGACCAATACAAGAAGAAAATAAACAAATATGGCAAGAATGACATTAATATGAAGATCTTAGACAATACGATGCCTGCCATAGTATGAAGATTTAGGTATGGGATATCACATGTGGTTCCCTTCACATTGTCATTTTTAAAAGAGTTATGCCAGAGATAAACTACAAATTTTATTACGAATTGAAATGTCACTAATCATGTAAAAACGATCCAAACATTTATTTATTAGATGGTTGAAGTTTACTAATCACTTTCACTATCACATTAGTTTGTAACTTTTATATGGTAAATTTTGTAGTTGTATTTTCTACTTTGTAAAAGAATAAATTAAATTATAACTTTTTATCGCTTCCAACAAGTGTAATGGAAAGAATCATGATCTGATATCTATGGATATATAAAGAGTGACATAGAGAAAGATCCTTGTAATCAGTAATTTTTGGGAATTTACCTCTGCAAGTTTGTATCCAGGCTTTTTGTGGCACTTGTGTATCATTCTTCTGGTTCTCAGTTTTGCTAGAAAACTATCTATATAGATAGTTTTTCACATTTTTCAGTGTTTCGTAGCACAAAAAAAAAAAAAAAAAGTCAACGGAAAACTATCTTTAATCAATAGAAAACCCAAAGAAAAATAAGACTTATTTTCTATTGGATGTTTTCCAATTTTTTTTTTTTTTTTGGAAAACAATGTCTCTCTCTCACGCATTACATCTCATATAAATATTATCTTTTTCTTTACCCTCTGTAGCCACTGGAAACAACTTATTTTGACGTCTACTTTATCTCACTGTCTCATGGTAAGCTCTCAGTTTTCTCCCTTTTCTTTGCTTTTTCTCTCCTCTCATATTCTCACTGTCTCTTCTCTTTTCACAGATCTCTCTCTATCTATCTCTCACGGTCAACAACTCTTCCTTGCACTGGTAATATTTCATTATTCTCTAAAAAAACCCCAATTTTATAGTTTGCTTTCTGTGTCGCTAACGATATATATATATTTATATATATATATAGTAATTTCATGTTTTTATAAGTTTCTTGATTTCAATTACAATATTCACATGTTCGACGTTTTTTAATATTAAATTTTATAACCTTTGGCATTTGTTGTGGGCGGGGGGTAGTTTGAGTTGAAAATTTGTATGAGAACAAATAGACTATAGTTTAGGTGTTTTATATGGTTTTTGATGTTTGTATCTGATGATTTTGATAGTCAAGCATGTGGGCATGCTCAGACATCCATAATTCTAATTAATAGACTCAATGGATATTTTTTTAACATTATGAAGAAAGTTTGCTATTGAAGATTGTGCCGGATTTTGAGTTTGAATTTATGTACCAACTTACATGCTTATGGGCTAACTTTTGCTTTGATCTAGTGATTATTGTTATTTACTTGGTACATCAAGGTACGTTTTTTCTGCACACCGAATTTAGGATTGGTTTACGGGTTATTATTTGTAATAAAAATTTATAGAGAATTTTTTTGTGCATTCTGTTTTCCATGATACAATTTGTTGTTCTACCTACTCTATTCACAATTTAGTCTCCTAAGATTTGCATGGCTGGTTCTTGTTCGTGGGTGTTTCAGTATACTTGATTTTATTCTTCTCAGTTTGATGGATTCTTGTTTGGACTACTGTAGAATTTTGAGCTTGCTTTTATTTTTTATCACTGTGAATGCTTTCTTTAAGTACACATTTAATTCATACTTATCATTTTTTTTTGGAAATATGGATGGATAACCCATCACTTCCTGCTGCCATAATGGGGGCAGCTACATCTGTTATTGCTTTGGGTGTTGTTCTTTTGAAAGGACTAAGATCTAGGAGAGTTATGCCTAAAGAACCTCATGTCAATTGAGAGTATGAAAGAGAGACATATATGAATGATATTCTTTGTAGAGGTGATATGCGTTGTCTCCATGATATAAGGATGAGACCTATTGCTTTTTATGCGCTATGTAAAATTTTGAGCGAGAATAATCTACTTCAAGAGACCATTCATATGTCCATTAAAGAATAAGTGTTAATTTTTTTACACACTATTGGGCATGATGTGAGGTTTTGAGTTGTTGGTGTGAGATTTTATAGATTAGTTGAGATAGTACACTGATACTTTAGGCATGTCCTTAGAGCAGTTTTGCAATTATACAAACACATGATTAGAGATTCATTTTCATAGATATTGCCACTAACTGAGAACTAGGCAATATCTATGAAAATGATTCTGTCTTTATTTTTTACGAAGTGTGCTTATCTTTTAGCTTACTCCTGTGGAGTAAGCGGGTTGCTATCATAGTTATCAAAACCGTCTTTAAGGAATGATCCAGTTGAAAGATTGGTTCACTGGTTCAACCAAGAGTTTAATGGTTGGACCGTAAGTTTATTAATAATTAATTAAGTATATATAATTATAAAAATTAACTAAAATAAAGTAAAATTAACTAATAAAAATTTTAGTTTCATTGTTAAATCCAAGAACATACCAAAACAGATAAAAAAAAATATATCATCGTTTAGTAGGAAATGCAGTGATAATTCACTTCTACACGTGTTAAAGGCTAAGCTAATTGTTAGGTTTGAGTAATAGACCAAAAACAGCCAAAAAGGTCAAAAAGTGACATTATTTGTATCAAAATTGTGATAGCTAGCTTTTGTCATCAAATTGATTTTCTATTCCAGGTTGAGGTCTTTTAATTAACCACAGTTTAAACAATTTATAACTTGGTTTTTATGGTTTTCCGTGGGTTGATACGGTAGACTACTTAAATGGTACAAAACCGCATATCATTCCATCTAATGTCATGGAACACGGTTATTTTGGTTTAACCAGTGGTTCGGTACGAAATTAATAACACTACTTACCATTATTATTTGGTTTATTTGTTTTTAGAGAATTATTATCAGTTTTTTAATGCTGGATAAATGTTGTTATTATCACAAGGTATGGTTGTAATCACCATATTCCATTTTGTTTTCCATCTATCACCATTAGGAATGTATTTGATTTTTTTTTTTTCTATATTATTGAGTATACATGTGTGAATAAAATCCTAAACTGAATAATAATAAAAAAAGTGAATTGTAAATGTAAGGGCACGATTTGCTCCCAAAGCCCAAATGGATGGTCAATGGCTCAAAGAGTTCAAAACAATGAATTTGTTAGAGAGTGGGCTTGAAGATGAACTTTCAATGAGTTAAGTGGATGGTAGTCACAATAGGTTAGTTGTTGTTAGAAAGAATAAAACAAACAGTTTTGAGTATGAAAAGTTCTCCTCGGATAAGTCTGAGGATGGTTTGTTCTTATATATTTCTTTCAAACTTATACAAAATTACAGTTCTTGAGTATACAGTTATTTTCCTTTGATTTTCTGATGATCCCTTTGTAATGGGGTTTTTCTCCTTTGTATTCTCCTTCCTTCTTTCATCTCAGCCCTCCACGTGTAGATCAGATTGTTGGCTTTGATAATTGTCCCATCAGCACATTTCTAAAGTCTTTGGGGGTAGCTGTAAGGTTGAAGATTACTATTTAGGTTTCACCTCCACATTAATTCGGCGAGGGGGTTAGATGCAGAGCATTCAATGGAGTGGTAACAGCTTTCTTCTCAGATATTTCCCAACTCTCTTTTGTCTTATCTCTTTCTGATGTTTATCCTTACCAGCACGATTGTTTGTTGCCTTGTTCTTGACAAAGGGTTGGACTTTTGACTTCTACTCTGTTTAGTCGAGGAGGTAATTCTCCTTGGTCAACGTTTCCAGCTCCTTATAACCAGACTTCCTCCATGACCCATTAACTTGTATACCTTTATTAGTATTTACCTATCCTTGGGCTATCTGATGTCCTTGGGCATGGCCTATGGCCCAATACCTATATCTGGGCCCTTCATCTCTAAAGTAAATATTAAATTGTTAGGCCTAAATTTATAGGCTTAAGTTTTTGGGTTAAATAGTGTCATTATATGTTTATTTATTTATTTTATATTTCTCATTTAGAATCTCCCCACGTGTTAACTGCCAATATACACGAACACAAATCCTTAGGTCATACTTTTTCGTATTCTGTTTTTTATCCCACCTATTACAATAAAGAATGACAATAAACCAAAATAAGAAATTTATGTTTTTTTATGAGAAAATAAAAGATTAATATATTTGTATGAAAATTTAGCTCACATGCATTGCCATGTCATCTTCTTTTTCCTATACATGTTCCTTATTTTTTTTTTCTTTTCTCAGTTAGCTAGCACTAGCAGTAAGTCATCACCTACGAGACCATCAGACGAAATCTCTCTCATCTACTCGTGTTGGGTCACGTTTATAGGCCTGTACATTGCCAATTATGTAGCAGAGGGGTCATCAGAGTGAGTGCCAATGTACCATGCTTGATTTTAGAACGTGCAAAGCATTTTTTTTTTTTAATTTATTTTTATAGTTGACATTAATTAGGATGTAAAGGATGCCTTGCCAAGAGATGAGCTGCACTGAGTGCTTCTTGCGTTCTTATGGTCAGGTCAGGAGAAGAATACAAGAAGAATAAGAGGCAAACGAAGCCTGATTTTCTAGATATGGTTCCCTGGTATTCAGGGTATATTTCTGTAATCTCCTTATTTATTTATTTATTATCATTATTATTTAATTTTAAGTTTTCTGATCTTACAAACACCCCCTTAAGTTTTTTCTTTGGTTGTGGCTACGTGGTGCAGTACTTCAGCTGATCTATACAAGACTGTTTTTGACCTCATAATATCAGCAAAAGTCTTCCTAAGTCGCTTTGACCTGCGTATGTATCAGGTATAAGTGTATAACTAACTTTAACCTCCGTTTGTTTGAGGTAAATGATTTATTTTCTATTGTTTGATTGAGACTTTAGAAATTTTGTGTGTTTGATCACACTAAAAGCTTTTATGCTAAAATTGACAAAACTCAAATGTAGAAATAGACAATGGTGGTACTAATAGTACCGATTAGTACCGATGATGGCCGTTGGGGGACGTAAATGGAATGTAGAGTTTTTTAGTAAATTCAAGTTTAGAAAGTAAACAACGTTATTTCTTTGAATACTTCACTTTTGTTGCATGTGACAATACAGTAGTGAACGATCCTGGTGGCCATTTAGTTTTTTTATTTTTTATTTTTATTTTTAAATAATTCAATAATTGGGAAAGAATGGATTTGAACCTTAAATGTTTCACTTAAGAACAGTAGGAGTTACTAATCAATTGAGTTACAAAGTTCTTGATAATCCCTTATTTTTAATCCACATGTACTGTTAACAGGTAATATTTAAGTTACATCGACTTTCTAAAAAATTATAAATGTGCCTAATCACATGACATATTATTATATGTCCGGTTAGTGTGCATAACAAATTCGATCATTTTATAAATTTTAAGGATTGGATTGCCATTTTGAAACTCCAAGAACCAAACTAAAAAATTGGACAAGTTTAAGAACCAAAAATGCTATTTGTATAGGAGGGGCTATTTCATGAAGAAATTTATTTACAAATCTAAGATATATGTGATACCATATCATTTAAAATCTTCACTTTGATATTCTTACACGTGCAAATAGGCTTCTTTTTTTATTTTGTAGGGAAAAAAAAGGAATATGGATCTAATGATTTCTTTTATAACTTACCCTTTCTTCCATCTTCACTTATTACTCATCACTCATCAGACAGTAAGGAAGCAAAATTCGGAAGGGGAGACACAAAGGGACTATTTACATGATGATTTTAGTACAAAAGAAGAACTATGGTTCGACTTCATGGCAGATACTGGTGACGGTGGGAACTCAACTTATACTGTTGCACGGCCACTTGCTCAACGCAAAATTAAAATCGAATCGGATACCTTAAAACGCGGAGACTTACTCCTCATTGGGGGGGATCTTGCGTAAGTTGACAATACCTTTTTATGATTATAATATGATAATTTAATACATTTTAACCGGTTTCGAGCTTACTTTCATTTATATATATATATAAAGGTTTCGATCTTACTTTAAGACTGACTACTCATTGGGAGTGAGTGAAAATTGACAATTTTATTCATAATAAAAATTCTTATTTAGAATTCTACATCTTACTGTCATCAAGTTGTGGGTTTCAGTTAGTTCAACTAGTAAAATTTTTTGTTGGCCAATAAGAAATTTGTAACTTGATCCCCACCGATACTAAAAAATCAGTTGGTATCTGAGTTTGATAATAAAGGCAATTATTAGGAATAAATACCATAAGTTAAAGCTATCTCAAAAAAAAAAAAAAAATTATTGTTTACTAGGTCGAAATTGTCTTTTAGTAGTTGGCCTTTTCTTGATGGTCAAGCCAGGTGATAAACCTTTGTCTACTGATGCTCTAAAATAAGTTTCCACCAATTGGGCATTGATTAACTTCTCAAATCTCCTTATTGGTAAGAGCGACTGCCTCTACCACACTCTTCAACTTGGTTTTTGGATCTTTCATGCATTGCTTGTGCATGATTTTAGTTGAAACCTTAGAGCATTTTCCTTGCATCCAATTGTGTACGTGGGACAGGTTGTTAAGGGTGTTTTTTGATAGGTATTGTCAAACAACATTCCTAAGGCACTAAAAATGGTGCCATTATTTGTTAAGGTTTTATTCGGGCTTCTATTTGTCCTAGTTTTTTGTTCAGTGGTACAGCATTTGCTATAAAATTCTCCTTTTATAGCATTACTACTCTATGTATATACATGCATGTAGGTGCGGAGTCAGAAAGTTTTGTTTAGAGGGCCAAAACTAAATGATCATATTGATTCATAATATCTATGTATGAATGCCTAACACACTCATCACTACATTAATGAATTTTCAAACATCAATTTCAAGATTTGTGTCTCCAAATGTCAAACACAAAACAAATTTGTTAGCTTTGGCATGTGTATGAGATTTTTCAAATAAGATTTGTGTTACCATAAATTGGACTACGAAACTTTATCTTGTAATCTTGTACTAGTTGCATTTGTCATATATACCCAATCCAACTTGTATTTTAGTTCTTTGACAAGAAGTAGGTTTATTTATTTATTTATTTATTTATAATTTTTAAAGAAGACTTTGACTAGAAGCTAATATGAAATTTTAGATAAAAATAATGAATAAAGTCTACCAATTGGTTTATTAAATTAAAGGGAAAAAAAATCATAAACCATAAGATAAATAAATAAAAGGGTAAATTGCAAATTACATCCCTAAAGTTTTGAGGTGATTAGATTTTACACTCTAAAATTTTAGAATTTAGATTTTACCTCCTAAAGTTTGGGGTGCTTGAATTTTACACTCTAACATTTCAGAACTTGGATTTTACACTCAAATTCTGAAACTTTAGCATATAAAATTCAAACACCCCAATACTTTAGGGAGTAAAATTCAAAAACTTCTAAAATATAAGGGGTAAAATCCAAACTTTGAAATGTCAGGGTGTAAAATCCAAATATCCCCAAATTTCAGGTTGTAAAATTCAAATTCTGAAATTTCAGGGTATAAAATCCAATCACCCCATATTTTAGGGGTATAATTTGTAATTTATCCTAAATAAAATTTGAAGAAAAGTAAGATCTCTGAATGAGAATGTAGTATGTGAGAGACTTAATTAGGGCATGTTTGGTAGACTGTAATAAACATTATAATGTAATAGTTATTCCTATGGTTTAGTTATTCTTTAGTTTGGTTATATTTTTATTACAAGGAATAATTATTCCTAATGAATAGCTATTCTTCAAAATGAGGAATAACTATTCATCTTTAAAATGTTGTATTAGTTATTCCTTAGTAAGTGCAATAATTTCAAAATTTAATATATTTCTAAGTAAATAAAATTTCCATATACATCTAACAATTATAAAAATAAAACATCATAAAAAATAATACATATATCTCTTAAACTTAAAAATAACAATTTTCAAGGAAATATAATTGTATGAGTAAGAAATTTCCTAAAATAAATGTTAGGTTTCATTCTAATGTTATAACTCACAACCAAACTAATGAATAGGTTTAGTTATTACATTATAACACAGTTTATGCCTAGTAATAAAGAGTACAATTTCTGTTGTAATTCTCATTCAGTGTACCAAACGTACCCTTAGAGCATAGGATGAGAGACTATAGAGTAGACAAATTTAATTGAATTTATTGTGAGACCGTGAGAATACCTGATTGGACATTGAATTGGGTGGCTAGCAAGCAGAATATGAAAAATGCAAATTGAAAAGGTAAAAAAGAAGCTAGCAGTAACAGTTTGGCCTTTGTTTATGAATAAAATTTTTCAGTTTTTTTTTTTTTTTTTAAAGGAAGCTAGCAATAGAAGTTAATTAAATGGTAGGCTTGTGGCTAACATTTAGGGGGACTAGATCCAAAAAGGCTAAAAAAGTTTCAAGTAATTAAGCAAATTGAAAAGAACATGAATAGGTAGGGGGCCAATCAATTGCCCTGGAGGGGGTCAACTTTTCAAAATATGCATTGGAGTCTTAAGTCTTAACTCGTACGGTTTTACCTGCTACAATTTTTATTTTTATTTTACTCATTTTACTGTGAACATGGCTCCGCCCTTGCATGCATGAGAAAAATGTATCCAAGTTTCTTAAAAAAATGCAAGAGAAAAATGTTTATATATTATGTTTGACAATATGTTGTTTAAATTTTGAAAACTTTGCTTTTATTGTAGGTATCCTAATCCATCAAAGTTAACATATGAAAGGCGCATGTTTCGTCCTTTCAAGTATGCTCTTCAACAACCACCTTCTCCTGTCGACACGCATGCAGACTATGCAGTGCCTCGATGTTTTGCTATCCCTGGAAACCATGGTTGGTCTTAGTTTTTACATTTATGCTCTCTTTGTTTTGAAGCAAAATATTTTCAAACATAATATTTTTTAAATGTAAAAATTTTCAACCTAAGCACAAAAACCAGTGGCTCAACCACTGAAGCCATTGGTGCTGAAGGTTCGGTGATTAGACCACTGATATCGGCAGTTGGAATGGTGGTTTTGGTGACTGGTTAGCTGGAATGGGGTCTTCGGCTACCGAACCGGCGACCTAGCCACCAAATGAGGGGAAGGGGAGTCATTGTGTGTTTTTGTAAAATTTTTTACCAAGTTTTTAAAAGTAAAACATTTTACAAGTTTGACTATATTTTACATGGAAATACATACTTGAAAATGAGAAAAAAATTTATGAAAAATATTTTACTTTAAAAAAAATGGGGTGTTAAAACTCTTCTTAATTGGATTGTTTTGACCCATAAAAAGCAAATTTTATTTGTGTATATAGTTGGGACAACCCTCTCACATAGGGTGGACCTCACAAGTGTGGGACCAACCACATGTGAGATAGATGTTATAAATATAGGTTATCACCTACTTAAAAAGATGAGGTAATATGTTGAGTAGTGAGTGTGTATAAGAGCATTTACATCAGTTCGTGTATAATAGAAAAATGTGTAGAATTTATATAGTTTTACTTAAAAATTAATGATCCACATCAGCTCATGTATAATTGTATAAATTTAAAATTTTGCTACTACAATGATATTATTTATTTTGCATTTAGTTATTTATTCTTTTTTTATGTATCTCGAGGATGAAGGAAGAGAGTAGATGGAAGAGAAACAATTCAAAAATAAGAAAAATTAATATTTTAATTAAATGTAGTATAAAATAGATAATCTAATGTGGGGTCTTTTAAACAGTATGCATGTAAAATAGAAAAAGTAGATTCTTATACTAAAATAGACGAAATTTTTTGGATGAACTAATGCGAATGCTCTAAAGGAAAAAAGTTAGATCTAATATTATTTTTTAAAATGCTTTCAAATTGATGTGCTACTAGTCATCAAAAGGTAATTCAATATTTGTTATTATGTTATTGAAACAGCATTAGTTACATTCATTGTCACGTCAATTTGTAGGCATTTTATAGTAAAATTTGTAGTACTTTTAGTATTTTTCAATAAATAAATATTGGTGCTAGAGATTTTATACAAGTTTTTCAAATTGATGAAAGTAATTCAAATATTTATTTAATATATTGTTAAAATGTAGAACCAATTACATTTATTGTTAAGTGCTAATGTTATAAGTCTTGTCTTTACACTCCCTACTTCCCTATCCCCTGTGTCTTCTATCTATATTATCTAAAAAAAATTACATTTATTGTCACATTAATATATAAATATTTTGAAGTAAATTAAACATGTTTCCATAAATAAATGTATGAATTGTTTTTTTTTTATCATGTTAATGATTTCTCTCTAAGGCCTCGTTTGAGAGGAGGGAATGGAATGGAATGGAATGGAATGAAAATAAATGAAAAGAATAATTTTAAAGTATTCTTCCCTTCCCTTGTTTGGAATTTTTAATGGAGGGAATGGAAAGTCCATTATCTTATTTAGGTGTTTAAGTGGGAGGGAATAGAATGGGTAGAAGGGAATATTCATTTCTCTCTATTCTCTTAAAATCTCAAATTTTCATTCCCTCCCAAATTGGGAGGAATGAGAGGGAATGAAATTAGATTTAATGAATTTTTACTAAAATTTCAAAAATACCCCTATATATTCAACCCTTTATTTTAAAATATGGGGTCTAATAGTAATATTCTCATAAAATGATTCCATTTCATTCCCTCCATGTTACTCCCAAATAAGATTACTTACATTCCATTCATTTTCATTCATTTCCATTCCTTTATTCTAAAACATCCAATCAATGTTACTAAATTTCATTCCATTCTTTTCCATTCCTTTCTCTTACTTAAATACATTCCATTCCATTCCCTGATTATCATTCCGTTCCATTTCATTCCATTCCCCTATGAACTCCCAAATGAAGCCTAAGAGAATAGGTTAAGAAATAATAATTATAAAGTTAAGAGCTTCATTGCATTTTTAAATGAAAAGAAAAGTCTTTTTTAATCCAAAAAATATACTTGTATATAATTTATTGATTTGCATGCATATTGTAGTTATTTGTGTTTTTCTTGATCTTTGCACATAGTTTGAATTTTTTTTTTTAACATTGTATAAATACATCAATTAATAAAATATTAAATGTACCCTAATTTATGCTTCATTAACAAAATTCTCACTTCTTTGTAATTTATAATATATACATCAGTTTTTAAGAATAATGTAGTAAAATAATTTTTAGTATTTCCTACATTTGTAATTAATGTGTCACTTGTTTTCTTGGAAGACCATTCTTCATACTCCTTTAAAAACCCTTTAAAGTTTGTTTTCACTTAGATTGTCATTGTGGTAATATTTTGTTTTGGCTTGACAGATTGGTTTGATGGACTTGATACCTTTACAAAAAATATATGTCATGGGGATTGGTTGGGAGGGTGGTTCTTGCCTCAGAAGACAAGTTATTTTGCCCTGAAACTTCCTATGGGATGGTGGATATTCGGTCTTGATCTTGCACTCCATAGTGCTATCGATAACTACCAATTAGATTTTTTCTCCAAACTAGCTGAGGAAAAGGTATCTTTCCCATATTTGTATTTTCATTTTTTTTTTTACTTTCAATATGTTTATGAAAGCATTAAGTTCAATTATTTTTGTTTTAGTGGATTTTTTTTAAAATTTTTTGGTAAAATACTATTTTGGTCCCTAAATTTTACTAAAAGTTCTTTTTTCATCCTCACACTTTGTAAAGAGTTAAAAAAAAAAAAAAATTAGAGACAAAATAGGGATGAAAAAAAAAATTCAATAGTTTAGGAAGGTAAAATTTAAGGATAGAAAGTAAAACATTTTCAATAGTTTAAGGGCAAAAAAAGAAAAGAACCTATCAATTGTTTAGGGACCAAAAATAAACTTTTTAAAGTTTTGGAATGAAAATTAAATGTTTGATGAAGTTTAGGAACCAAAATAATATTTTACCTTTTTTTTTTATATATATTTTTCAATGTTGGATATACTTAGAAAAAGAAGAAGAATATTTTTATATCCAACAACAAAACAAGTTATTTTTAGCGTTTTCTACAATGTAACTGAATAAATCATCACAAATAAACTCCATACAAGCAAAAACAAAAACAAAAGCTCTCTCATGGTAACATTTATCACTGCCCTCTCCCTCTTTTCATAGACAGATTGTTGACCGCACAAATAGAACCAAAAAAGAAAATATCATTAATATTTGTTGGTGTAATACCCAAGGGGCATAAGGCGGCTGTAGGGGCACGATTTTTAACGACCCAAGAATAACGTTGGTCTCGTATATAAAAGGCCCGAACAATATAATTCATAGAGAGTGGGATAGAAAGGCTGGACCTTGGTCGTTGGACGGTGGTTTGGTCATGATTTATATGGAAGCCCATACGAAGGTGAGTTTGGCCTGTATAGCTAAGCTTTACACAGATGTGGTTTGAAAGGTTTGACTCCTCGGACTAAGTCCGAGGAGCGTCTCATTCTCACCATTCTCCTTTTTTCCTTTTTCTTTTTGTCTCAGCTCTCTTTCCCTTTTACACTAGTATTTCCTTCCCGTTCTTCACCTACGTGTCAGTTTTTCCTTGTTTGGGGTAGTTACTTGTCTTATCAATCCATACATCAGAGTGGTTGGGAAAAGCTGGATAGTATGGTATGAGTATGGGCTTGCCAGGTGCTGGGCTTCACATTATGGTGTGGACAGCTTTCTCCCTTGTAATGCTCTTGTACTGAGTTTGTCCTTTACTTCAGGCGTTTTGTAAGGTGTTGAGCGTGAGATCGTTCTCGGCCACCTCCTTGGGCCTTTAAGGGGCTTTCATCATACGCCCTTGGTAATGGGGCTCCTTGGCCTGGGCTTCGGGCCCTTAATACAAGTTGGGCTGGGACCGCAGATTTTGGACCCCATAATAGCCCCTCAAAATCTTACTGCCCGCACTTGTTGTTGGGGAGGAGGGTTTTGATGAGATAGGGCCCACATCATGGCTCACTCAAATTCTGTACTTCTTCCAATATTTGTGTTGTCCCATTTACATGTGAGACGTGCCAAATTAAGAGGTATTCCTTTATTCACTCACACGGAGCCCTTTGATGCTCCAGTATTCGAGGCGCACCTTCACGAGGATCTTCAGATCCTACGGCTGCGGATGAGGTTGGAAATTGAGCCAAGTCTGCCTTGTCCGTAGCATTCCTTGGAAACTTGCATGGATTAAATGCCACCGGTTTGCTCTCTGTATAAATAGGATAGGGGGTCACTCCCCTTACATATAAACTCTTTTGCTTCCTTCAGAATCATAATCCTTCCGCCATACCCACGATCTCCATCTCCAGTGCCATTCTGCCTCAGAGTGATATGTTTGAGGCGTGGGTGGGGATGAAAGGTCTTCACCCGCCTCAGAGGCATCGAATCCTTTCGATACTCAAGGTGGTGTGGTCCGGACAAGGGAGGCACAGATTCAAGACAGTCCTCCGTTTTGACAAGGGGGAGATGGTATTTCTCTCTCTTTCAGTCAAAATCCGAAGCAGGTACTGGTCGCACCAAATTCTTGGTGCGTCAGAAGCAAGGTTTTTCTCCATCAGCGCCGTCTGCTTTATCGCAGGCGTAATTACGTGGAGGCTCATCAACTTCCGGCTCCCGGCACCTTTTCTTCAACGGTGCTGGCTGCAAGATGGGTTCCCTGCACCTTTTCTTCAGCAGCGCTAGCCCGGAGTTGGGCTCTTTTGCTGCCTGAGTTATAGGCATGTAAAAGTATTGAGGAATGACTTCCTTAAACAAAATTTTGGAGTGGCAGCACGTCTCTTCTCTATATCTTTTCTTCGGCTTTTTCTTCATGCCCTTGTATCTTTTCTTTTCGCTTGTGTAGTTAGTTTCAGTATGAGCTTATTTAAGCTCTTTCAATGTACGCTGTACTGTTTCTTTGTCTTAATAAAAGAGGAATTTATTTCTTTTTTAAATATTTTCCCTTTCCGTAACAATTATTTTGTGCATGGGTGTGCTAAATGTGTGTTTCCCTTTAATGATACTTAGAGCAGGAAACCTTGAAACAGAACTTTACTAATTCTAATTTACCGACCTTACCAAGCGTAATAATGATAATTCCCAATAGATTAAACTCATAAAACTAACCGTGATAATAACTGAGCGCTTCGTAATGCATGCGAGGTGACCGTTCGAGGACGATAAACTTTAAATAATTCGTCTGATGGGGTAACCGAGCAGCGAGGGGCTTTGACTGTGCTTTTGACAACATGTGGCCCTATATTGCATCAATCCTCTTGGTATTGGGGATCCGAGGGCAGACTGAGGAATTCATTCGGTTTAGGGATTGGCCTAACTATCAATGGGGAGCTCTTCTTCGGGGTAGATTCTAAGGGCCATATAACGTCCAGGTCATGTCCATAGCTTGCAGTTTTTCTGTTGAGTAGTTGGTTTCCCCATAGGCTTGAGTACTTGGATTTTCTTTTGAGTACTTGGTTTCCCCATAGGCTTGAGTCTGAGGACCATGCAAGGTCTTGGTTCTGTCCAAAACTTGTAGTTTTTCTTTTGAGTACTTGGTTTCCCCATAGGCTTGAGTCCGAGGACCATGCAAGGCCTTGGTTCTGTCCAAAACTTGTAATTTTTCTTTTGAGTACTTGGTTTCCCCATAGGCTTGAGTCCGAGGACCATGCAAGGCCTTGGTTCTGTCCAAAACTTGTAATTTTTCTTCTGAGTACTTGGTTTCCCCATAGGCTTGAGTCCGAGGACCATGCAAGACCTTGGTTTTGTCCAAAACTTGTAGTTTTTCTTTTGAGTACTTGGTTTCCCCATAGGCTTGAGTCCGAGGACCATGCAAGGCCTTAGTTCTGTCCAAAACTTGTAGTTTTTCTTCTGAGTACTTGGTTTTCCTATAGGCTTGAGTCCGAGGACCATGCAAGGCCTTGGTTCTGTCCAAAACTTGTAGTTTTTCTTCTGAGTACTTGGTTTCCCCATAGGCTTGAGTCCGAGGACCATGCAAGGTCTTGGTTCTGTTGGTTTCCCCATAGGCTTGAGTCCGAGGACCATGCAAGACCTTGGTTCTGTCCAAAACTTGTAGTTTTTCTTCTGAGTACTTGGTTTCCCCATAGGCTTGAGTCCGAGGACCATGCAAGGCCTTGGTTTTGTTCAAAACTTGTAGTTTTTCTTTTGAGTACTTGGTTTCCCCATAGGCTTGAGTCCGAGGACCATGCAAGGCCTTGGTTCTGTCCAAAACTTGTAGTTTTTCTTTTGAGTACTTGGTTTCCCTATAGGCTTGAGTCCGTGGACCATGCAAGGCCTTGGTTCTGTCCAAGACTTATAGTTTTTCTTTTGAGTACCTGATTTCCCCATAAGCTTGAGTCCGAGGATCATGCAAGGCCTTGGTTCTGTCCAAAACTTGTAGTTTTTCTTCTGAGTAATTTTTCTCTGTATTTATTTATTTGTTTTTTGAAGGTTAGCCCCTAGACCAAGGTGGGAAGAGTTAGCTTGAGGTTGGAAGCTCCTAGAGCTGCCCATGCCATTGGCACTGCAAGGCGTAGCCCCTAGCGGAAGTTTATGTCATAGCAACAACTGCATGTCGTGGGAGATGGAGGGAACTTCGCGAACCTCTGCTTGATAGAGACTTGACTTCACCGCCACCTGCGCCAACGTGCAAACCTTCCCACAGACGGCGCCAATTGTAGGGGCACGATTTTTAACGACCCAAGAATAACGTTGGTCTCGTATATAAAAGGCCCGAACAATATAATTCATAGAGAGTGGGATAGAAAGGCTGGACCTTGGTTGTTGGACGGTGGTTTGGTCATGATTTACATGGAAGCCCATACGAAGGTGGGTTTGGCCTGTATAACTAAGCCTTACACGGATGTGGTTTGAAAGGTTTGACTCCTCGGACTTAGTCCAAGGAGCATCTCATTCTCACCATTCTCCTTTTTTCCTTTTTCTTTTTGTCTCAGCTCTCTTTCCCTTTTACACTAGTATTTCCTTCCCGTTCTTCACCTACGTGTCAGTTTTTCCTTATTTGGGATAGTTACTTGTCTTATCAATCCATACATCAGAGTGGTTGGGAAAAGCTGGATAGCATAGTATGAGTATGGGCTTGCCAGGTGCTGGGCTCCACATTATGGTGTGGACAGCTTTCTCCCTTGTAATGCTCTTGTACTGAGTTTGTCCTTTACTTCAGGCGTTTTCTAAGGTGTTGAGCGTGAGATCGTTCTTGGCCACCTCCTTGGGCCTTTAAGGGACTTTCATCATACGCCCTTGGTAGTGGGGCTCCTCGGCCTGGGCTTCGGGCCCTTAATACAAGTTGAGTTGGGACCGCAGATTTTGGGCCCCACAGCGGCCATAACTGATTCCTGGGTGAAGTGTTCTTCAATGTGATTCTTCAATATTTATCTAAACACTAAAAACTAATAATTAGTTATAAGTTTTTCATGTATTTGAGTACTCAAATATATGAATGAAAAATGTGTTTTGACTTGGATTTGTCAACACTAACAAAACTTAACCCTAACATATTTTTAAAAAAAATAGTCATTTCTCTTCAAAACAAACGGATCACATGATTCACTCATTCATTTATAGCATGAAGTGTGTCCTTGTAAAGTGCATTGCAAATGACTTACTAATCAACAATTTTTTTCCTTTTTTGAGAAGAATACTAATCTGTACTTAAATAATTGTATATAATTGGTGAGTCATGTGTAATTGTACATGTCATATTCTTATTATTGATTTTGTAGTCAAACTTTATCCGTATAGTCATATGTAGCATGTATTGTTTGGCAAATTCTCCTTTTGATAAGTATAGAAAGAAAGGAAAAAAAAAAAAAAACTGCCATGTATTATACTACAGTTGTTTGTCTTGTTTTAGTGGCTCATTTCTTTTACATGCTACATTTTCTGAGTAACTGGAACAATTATATTAAATGATTGGATTTATTATTTATTAACAATGTAAAATTTTGGAATAATAGATAATTATCATGATATCACAACCTAAATTGTAATACAGAAACTTGTTGCTTGTTTGTTTTCCCTAAAACTTTCTGTTATTTGACTCTACTTTCCTTGTCTGATTGTGTAAGGTTGAAAAGAAAGACTCTGTGATCATCATGACACACCAACCGGATTGGCTTGTTGATTGGTATGAGAATGGTGATTCTAGAAATAATGGCTCAGACTACCAATCAAAAGAAAAAAATGTCTTAGATCTTATCTATGACATTTTAAAAGAAAGGTGTAAACTTCGAATTGCTGGTGACATACATCACTATATGCACCACTCAATTGATACATCGAGAGAGTCAAATTCAGTTTATCCGCAACATCTGCTAGTAAATGGTTGTGGCGGAGCATTTACACATCCCACCCATGTGTTTCGTGATTTTAACAAATCTCGTGGAGTTTTCTATGAGTGCAAAGCCGATTATCCTTCTTTCAAGACATCAAGAAGGGTAATTAATTGTGACTCTGTTGTTTCATTTCCTATTATTTACCAACTTCACATATTGTATCATTTTCTTCTGCTTCCTGTTTAAATAATACATCTTATTTGCTTTTAATTTGCAGCTTGCATTAAGAAATATCTGGAATTTCCGAAAGGAAAATTGGCGATTTGATATTGTTGGTGGCATCATATACTTTATGTTGGTCTATTCTCTGTTCCCACAGGTGAATTTGTGTTCTTCTAGTGATTTTTCCAATTTATAGTAGTTATTGTGACAATTATGATGTCTTTCTTCTTTCTTCCTGTCTTGAATTGAAATATGTTAAACAGGCCTATCAATTTGATTTTTTCTCTCTTTTCATGTTCCTTTCTAGTGTGAGCTTGACCACATTTTTGAAGTAGATTCAATTTCCGGTTTCTTAAGGGCTTTCTTCGGCACAGTTTGGAATGCTTTTATGTACGTGGTGGACTACTCTTATGTGTCTCTAATAGCTACTTTGCTATTTCTAATTCTGGCGGTTGCATTTGCACCTTCCAAACTGTCATTGAAGAAAAGGATAATGATTGGAATTCTTCATGTTTTTGCACATCTGGCCGTAGCTCTAATTCTTATGTTGGTGTTGGAAGTGGGCATTGAGACGTTTGTCAGGTTTAATCTAGTAGCTACTACAGGTCAGTTTTCCCTTTCGGTTATGCGTGACATCCCATGAATGTTTTCCCTTTCTGTTTTTCATTCACATACTTCATAACATATAAAAGAGATGTAAGCAACTCTTCGATGAACAGCATATATAAGCAATAGAGTATGATGGCAGAATGCCAATGGATTCACAGTTCAGTGCACCTACGTACTTGCCATTCAACTTGTCACTAGCTCAATGAGTAATATTACGTCCATAATATTTTTACAACAAATAACCTTAAGTGTCAAGTTGTTATTCGTTATAATCTATGCTCACGCTCACCACTAACATTACTATTTTACCAACCGATAACAATTTGCCACTTAATATTTATAGTAAATTTTTTGTAAAAATATAGTGAACATAACACTACTGTTTTACTATATAATTTTTACAAACTAATATGTCACTAATTATAAAAAATAAAAATATAAAAGGTTTTGTAGCTCAATGATTAGAAATTCTACTCTCTCTTACTTGGAGAATCAATGTTTGAATTCCTCCCAACATTGTTGTACTTGTAACTATTGAATTATCCAACAAAAAAAAAAAAAAATCCCAAAAAATTGCTTGACAAGTATATTTATTATGTGTTTAAAATCCAACAATCGCATTCATTACCACATTAATTTGTAGATGTTTTGTAGTAAATTTGTAAATTTTTTAATATTTTTCCTAAATAAATATATGAATTACTTTTTGCTCATTTGTGATACATTAATTTATGAGACTTAAGTAATAAAATTTGTTACATCCTTATCATCACTCAAATAAAAAGGTTAAATTGCTTTCTAGTTTGTATGTTCATGGATTAATAATGTGATATCTAAGATAGTATGTATCATGTTGAGGATCTCAATATATATATATAAAAAATGTTTTTAGCCTCCCAAAAAATTAAAGCACACTCTTTTATTGTTCAGACTATCATTCTTTATATCGGTGGCACCAATCTATGTTGCATAAACACCTTCCAGTTCTGATTGGCATTCAAAATAGACTAAAACAGTGGACTTTTGGGCTTTATCCAGCATGTATCAAGTATCTAATGTCTGGATTTGATGTACCAGAGGTGAGAACTGGATTCCCTTTGGCTCCACAAACATGCTTCTTTACTTATCTATTTTCATAAATTTCATATGAAATGTACTATCAGCTCATGGCGGTGGCACGGAGCAATATTTGCAAGAATGGGATGGAGTCTCTCTCTCGAAGGGGTTCCGCCATTTATTATGCTTCCACCTTCCTTTATTTTTGGGTATTGTCAACCCCTGCAGTTGCCTTAGTATTTGGAAACTACTTGCACATCTGCATCAACTGGTTCAACTTACACTATGATGAAGCCTTCTCCTCACTTAGGATAGCTGATTACAAGGCATTCACACAATTTCACATCAACCATGAGGGTGATCTTGAAGTTTATACCCTTGCAGTTGATAAGGTAAGAAATCAATATTAGTGGTTCATTTTGTGATGGTAATTCTAGGATGGTTTAATTGCTTAAAACTATAATATGGGCATTTCTGAGGAGGCTTGAACTATTTCTTCTTGTTATTTTTTTTTATTTTATTATTATTTTTTTAATTTGATAATTGTGGAAGACTTGAACCTTGGACGTATTTGTCGAAAACATTAATTAATGTCACTTGAGTTGCAAGACTTGATGGCTTGAACTAGTATTAAATTCTTATCTTTGTAGTTGCTAATTACCCATGTTGACATATAGGTACCAAAGGAATGGGAGCTGGATCCTGAATGGAAGGGGCCGAATTCGGATGAGTTGAGCCACCTTAGAGAGAATCCCAGCCAATGGAAGGCTGCTGCGTCGGATGAGGAACCGTTAAAGACTGTCAAGATTATTGACAAATTCGTTATTCCACGTACGAGAGAAGATAGTCCTGACGATACCAGTGGAACTGCAACAGAGTAATTAATCTGATCTCTTGGTCACATACTAGCTGACTAGGGTAGATGTGGCAAATCAGTCGGGTCAAAAAGGGGTTGCAAATTGATTGGGTCAATCCTATGAAATGGGTTGAGAGTGGACCCGTAATTTTTCACATGAAAAATTAAAAAAAAAAAAAAAAATTGAAAACTTGTTTTTGATTTTTGATTGCTTGGACTGTTGAAGTTCATACAGTTTACATGTTAGTTACTTGGGTGTTTTTCTGTACTCGTGCACAGGGTCCCTGGCACTGAGCAAAATTCCTTGGATGAGAAAAAACAGAAGGAGAAGGAGACAACTCTGGAGACTGAAGGGAAAACTAATGTGGATCAAACTGTTGCAGCTGAGGAAATTCAGGAGGTAGAGGAGAGACAAAGCGAAGCCAAGTAATCTCAATTGAGAAACTTTTTTCAAATGGTTTGGTTATTGAGGAGCTAGCAATGGGCAAACCAGATGGCAAAAGAGCTTCTCCTGGAAATTAAGAAGGTTATTATTTGTTAACTTCTCATGTGGTCAGGTTCCCCATTTAAGCCTTGGTCCTCAGCTTCTCACATAAAATAGAGATTATGTTACGAAGGGAACCAATTATATTACCTTTTAGTCTATTGACTTTTGAATGTTTCCTCATATTTAAGATTGTTTGTTGGAGTTATAATGGCCTCTTGGGCTATAATTGCTAAGACACTTTTCTTTCTTTGAAAAGAATTGCTAAGAAACTTTATGAGCTGAGGAGTTAAGAATGAATTAAAGGGCTTTAGCCATTCTATTGTTTGGCTCCAGTCAGTAACACACCATGCTATAAAAAAGAATAAATTATGTGATGTAATTGGGCCTCTGTTGCATCTGGGTTTTATTTCCCTGGCTGTTGTATTCTTGGATTATCCAATGCATATACTTTGCCCCAAGTAAACAATCAGTTTTGTCTGAATTTTATTAAATGGGTCGAATCAGGGTCAACCGGATTGACCTGACCCAAAATGGGGTCGGTCACAGTCAATTTGATTTTACTTCGAATCAAAAAATTTGGGTTTGCTTATCAAAAAAAATAAAAATAAAAATTTGGGTTTGTATTCAATTTTACCACGTTTAAGTAATAAAAAATAAACAAATTTACAAAAAGACACGAAAGATCAACCCCCACAAGCCTGGCCCATACCCAATTTATATGCCTACCAATTCCATCTTAGATAGTTGATTGTTTGATTATGACAGCAAAGCGTTTAAATTTTGACCAGATTTTTTGAATTAATAACCACTTAACAAAAATAAAAAGAAAAAAAAGAAAGAAAAGGTGTTTTGACTTTTGAGTTCAGGGGGAATGGTGGGTTTGCCTCTGTAACATTAATTTGGGCTTTGTTTAGTTGGTCCTACAGATATGGAGTCCTGTAAAAGTGCAAATCACAAGCAAAAAATCTGGTTATCCAAAAGAAAAGTTTTTTTTTTTTTTTTTTTAAAGCAAAAAAGGAATTTTTGTGTGTGAAAATGAGGGATTAGCCTTTTATAGAGTGCTTCATGCCTATTCATGAAGGGTTATCTAAGCAACTCTTCTTGAAGAGTAGCATTGCTTCACCAAGTGTCTTGCTTGAAAAGTTGCCACTTACCACTCATTCCCCTGGGGGAGAGAGAGAGATCAAGTGTGAAGGGGTGTGCCAATATTGTTATGGTGTGGTCACCCCTACAAACACTAATAGCTTAATTAGTAGCGGGGTCATGGCTCATGGTCATGACAATATTGGGGTGGCGTGGGTGCTTGGTGGAAGAAAATAGAAGATTATTATTATTTTTTTTTTAAACAGAAGAAATTAAATTTTTTTTTTATTCTTTCCATCCAGTCTAGCTAACGAAAGTGTGGTAGAATGACCAATTTGACCATTTTCCTAACCTTATGGACTTTTAACTTCAAATTAGAACAACAAATGATCAATTTGATTTGTACAAAGTTCAAAATGTGTTTTTGCAATTTGTTTTTCTATGTTTACTTAGAAAACAAATCAAACAAAAGAACAACATTAGACTCGATTATTAAGCAAAATAAACTCAAACATAATAATTTATCAATGAACAGGCTTTTGAAGAGTATAAAGTGTATATATATATATATATATAGCAGGGGTGGACCCACTAAGAAGGTTGGGGGCCATCTCCCCCCCCCCCCCCAACTTTTCTAATTTTATAAAATTACCCCTAAATTTTCCTAAACTTTTCAAAAAATATATGGTGGGCCCCTTCAAACTTTTCAACTATTATATTTTTACTCCTTAAATTTACCTAAAACTTTCAAAAGAAATATAGTTATCCCCCCAAACTCTTCATATTTCTTGTATGAGACTATTAATTAAATTGGTTCAATTTTATTTTTGTTATTATTCCCCCCCCCCCCTCATTCATAAAATTCTAGTTCTGCCTCTAATATATAGGCTTGAGATTCGATTGTCTATGGTTGAAAATAAGTGATAAGATGTTCAATTATCATTCTTTTATATAAATGACCCATTCATAATAAAAATGTATACAATTTCTAAAAATGCTAACTTGGTTCATAAATCTGATTTTTATGCTCATAATTAATTTAATTTAATTAATTCAGATAATATAATCTAAAATATAGTTATTAGCAATTTAGCACAAGCTTGTGAAGGAAAAGAAATTTTGGTTGTGGTTAAAATTAATCAAGTAATTCCTAAACAAATTTGTGTTGGTTAAAAGAAAAAAACTAAGTCTAAATATATAAACTAGTTTGGTGATGAATTTATATTTAGATGTCCACATTTGGCAAAAATCTTTTCGGCTTTTTTTTTAATTATTATTTAAAATTAACAAAACTAGCTTCTAAGAAAATAAGCTAATTAATTGTTATCTTTTTGTCACACATTTAGCGTGAATACTACCAAAAATTATATCTTTTATCCCATATTAAGCAGACAAACAATCAAAAACTACACAATACCAAATGGACATTTGAAATAAAATTAAATAAACTAATTCTGAGATTTTAATATTTGACTTGATCATCACTCAATTACAGCCCGTAAGCCCTATGCATGCATGTCAATTGGATAGAAAAGACATGTTACAACTTACAAGTAATTTTTCAAAGAAATAATGGGAAAATGACTTATATATTTTTTCACTTTTACAAATATTTGTAAGGTACAAGTATATTTTATCACATTTTCAGAGAGAGAGAGAGAGAGAGAGAAAAAAGCCATTCCCAAATGAATACTTAATGACCATTTGGGAACAGTTTATGTCGCTTTTTACTGATTTTTTTTTTTTTTGGCTAAAAATGTACTAAATTATACTTGTACATTAAATTGTTTTGAAAAAGTAAGAAAATGTGAAGTTTTAAAATGTTGTATATAAAAGCTAAAAGCTAAAAACTGAAACTGATGCCAAACAGACTCTTAATATAATGCCTCTTTTCACATGCCCCTTATCTTATGCAATTCAATCTGGTCAACTTCAGGATAGTTAATTAATTTCAGCACATTCAATTCTTTGTGAATGAGCCAGTTGTACTAGCATTTGGGGCTTGATCAAAATGAAGCAAGACAGTTTACTTTCTTCTCTGCCATCTGTTGTGTTGTGAGAATTATGGTGGAACCAATTGATGTTAATTCGAAGGTATCAACATTTATTCTATCAGAATGGCAAGAAGAATTAATCATATGTAATTCTCCCAAGTAGCAACTTGGACAGAGCCAACCCCTTCGGTTGAGAAGAAGACGTGAACTTGGATGCTACAATCAAGCGAATGGGGTTTTCAGAAACAATTTGCAGAGATTCATTGGGTAGATTTTGTGATGCATGGACGGGCTTGGAAGTCTCGGGTTACCATTTACGTGCGTACAGAAGCAAAAGCAATGCTCCTGGTAATGGAAGAAGTAACTAAGGCATGCCTGAACTGAAGTATATTTTGTTTGAAGGAGATTCTCAGCTTGCTATTTCAGCATTCTCACATCAAGAATCACAAATGGATTAGAAAATTAGAAATATCATTTCAGATGTTTAAAGCTAGAATAAATTCTTTTGATTCCTGGATTTGTGAATATTTTGGCCCATAAGCTGTGACATCTATTCTGATTACTCTTATCTTATTTCTCTTTGGGCTAGGTCCTTTATTTATTTATTGTTTTTTGAAAGCGAAATCAGATATCATTCATTAATTAAAACAACGAGAGTCGAAATACAATACAAAGCCTCTAAGTCTAAGGCTTTGTATTTGTTAAATGAATTTCATTATTCAGAAACCATAACAAAATCGTTTTAGTGTTTTGTAAGAAATATGCATATATACTGCATGCCATTTAGACAAAAGTATGCTCCAAGTCGTTTAGACACAAGGTACACCGTTTGGTAACATGCACTCTTTAATTTTCACTTTTTTCTAAGTACAACCTTTTCATCAAGTGTACCTCTTTGTTGAAGAAATTTTTTTATTTGACTAAATTTAGGGATTAATATGGATTTTTTTTAAGAAAGAGATTAATATGGATTCTAGTCTTCTGGACACTATATCTGCACGTGTCAAGTGACTACTCTCTATTTGTGCTAAGTTTTAAAAAAATTTAAATTACTTCTCTAATTAAAAATTGACTACCGAAAATATTTTAGAAAATTCAAAAGAATTAGCGAATTATTAGTCTAATTAAAAGTCAGTTACCAAAAATAGTAAGTAATTCATAAAAGTTCCAACTAATCATTTTAAATTATTTTAATTATTCACTTTTTTTTTTTGGTTCTAATAATTAAATTTGGGTACTCTATTCCTTGTTTGATCAACTTGCGGACATCTCTACAAAGTCATATAGTTCAAGTTGTTTTCACAATTTTGTATCTAAATTCAAGCTAATTTTCAATAATTCATTAAAATTTGGAGGGACTGCTAGAATATAAGACCAAGCTTTAACTTATAGGTAGTCCATTTTTAATGTATTGGTAAGTCTAGTATGGTTAAATAATCTATCGTCCTATACTGTTTATACTCTCATATTGTTAAAACAGCTCAATATGCCTACATATAGCACTGTTGTATAATTTAATAGGCAAATTTTTTTTTTTTTTAGTAGTAAGGAAAAATAAATGTACTGTACACAAACATTAAATAATGGATTATATTTAAGAAAACCATAAAATTACAAAGACTTCCCCATAGGTGTTTGATCATTGATGATGTAGTTGGGGAAGGTCAGCAATAGTTAGGGCATGTTTGGTAGACTGTAATAAGTGTTGTAATGTAATAGTTATTCTTATGGTTTAGTTATTCTTTAGTTTGATTATGTTTTTATTACAAGGAATAATCATTCCTTATGAATAGCTATTCTTCAAAATGAGGAATAACTATTCCTCTTTAAAATGTTGTATTAGCTATTTCTTAGTAAGTGCAATAATTTCAAAACTTAATATATTTCCAAGCAAACAAACTTTCCATATACATCTAACAATTATAAAAATAAAAAATCATAAAAAATAACACATATCTTTCTTAAATTTAAAAATAACAATTTTTAAGGAAATATAATTGTATGAGTAAGAAATTTCCAAAAATAAATGTTAAGTTTTATTCTAATGTTATAACTCACAACCAAACTAATAAATATGTTTAGTTATTACAATACAACACATTTTATTCCTAGTAATAAATATTACAATTCCTGTCGTAATTCCTATTCAGTTTACTAAACATACCCTTAAAGTGAAAGTGCAATTTATTGGATCCCACTTATTAATTATACACAAACCAATTTTGGCATAATTACGACATATTTTTGCCTCAGTTAATGAATAAAAATAAAAAAAAAATAAAAAAAGAAGCAAAATGCCAAAATTCATTAATTAATCCACCTTCCCTTTCTAATGTAATATGAATATATAACCACTACAACTATATTAATAACTTCAAATAAGTGTTATTCCCATTAACGTTGGTTCCTAAAACTGCCTTCTAGAAGTCATATGAAAAATGTAATCGAGGGTCTAGATCGATTCCTTCACACAGAGAGAGAGAGAGAGAGAGAGAGAGAGAGAGAGAGAGAGAGAGAGAGAGAGAGAGAGAGAGAGAGAGAGAGAGAGAGAGAGAGAGAGAGAGAGAGAGAGAGAGAGAGAGAGAGAGAGAGAGAGAGAACGTCTAGATTCTAGATTGATGTATGTGACTAGTCCACAAATACAAGTCATCAAGGTTTCGCGTGAATTAAAAGATAGGATAATTGCATGTTGGACCCTTTCAAATCTGTACTTATTTTTTAATTGGGTCCAAAACAAAATTTTAAACATTTATTTAATAAAAAAAATACTCTCAATTGATTCATTTCTTACTCCAAATTAAATAAAATCTACTATGTATCTAATTTCATATCAATTTAAAAAAATTAAATAATATATGAACGTCTAGATTCTAGATTGATGTATGTGACTAGTCCACAAATACAAGTCATCAAGGTTTCGCGTGAATTAAAAGATAGGATAATTGCATGTTGGACCCTTTCAAATCTGTACTTATTTTTTAATTGGGTCCAAAACAAAATTTTAAACATTTATTTAATAAAAAAAATACTCTCAATTGATTCATTTCTTACTCCAAATTAAATAAAATCTACTATGTATCTAATTTCATATCAATTTAAAAAAATTAAATAATATATGTAAAGGTCCAATTAACGAGTATCTTTAGAGTATTTATTTATTTATATATTTTTTATTTTTTATTTTATTTTTTATATTTTTTATTTTATTTTTTTTAGAGTATTTATTAACATACTATTTTATCAACATACTATTTTAAAAATGATTTAATATCACTTTAATGTGATATATAAAAAAATTGTCAAAAAATAAATTATTTTTTTCCTTTTCAATAATTTTTTTTAAAATATTTTATATATCAATTAAAATTTAAATCTTGAAAAGTCATCATCAAATTCAGAAAACAGGTTACACCAGACATTCGTGGAGTGTCGTTTTCCGTTAGCAACTACCTAACCTTGTTTTGTTCTGTTCTGTTCTGTATAGCATGAAATGAAATTCCCAAACGTCTAAAAAATTAATAAAGGTCAATAGGTCACCGAAAATGATTTGCGCGTAAACTCGTAGACGTGTACGAACTACGAAGTTGTAAACTTAGAGCAATATTCCATGGCACTCTTTAACGGTCGGTTTGGATAGAATTTATTTTATTAAAATTAAAAATTAAAAATTAAAAACATGATAATAAAATAATTTTTAAATGTGTGAATAGTATCGTTGGACTTATTTTTAATAAAAAAGTTGTTAAAAAGTGAGATTTGTGGGTCTTATAAACAGTGCACAAAACTCATTGATACACTGAAAAGGGTTGAAAAATTAAATAGTGCGGCTACTGTACATAAACAAAACAGTAACCATTTGTCTCCTGAAACGTGTGGAAAAAAAAAAAAAAAAAACGCAAGACTCAAAATGCCAGATGCAAGACATGTATCCAGACCCGAACTAAGGGTCCGTTTAGATATAGCTGAAAACTGAAAAACACTATAACAAAATAATTTTTAAATATATGAATAGTACCGTGGGACCCATTTTTAATAAAAAATTACTGAAAAGTGAAGTTTGTAGATCCTTTGAACAATACACAGAATCCACTGATGTGGGTGAAAATTGTTTGACAAGTTAAATATTATGGTTACCGTTTATAAACAGTAGTTGTAACTGTAAAACTTGTCCCTAAAACGTGTGAAAAAAAAAAAAAAAAAAAAACCAACGTAGATGCTTTCAGCCGAATCCAAATGTAAGTCTTTAATCTTTGAGGAAGCCGTAAACTTGGAATATGGGTTTTGACCAGAATATGCCATTGTTAGCAAATGCCAATTCCACGGTGGTTGGAGGCAAGTGTTGCTTCCACCAAGGTTCGGCGAATGGTAGAGAGTACGGAGTGAAGAAGAGCGACACTGGTAGAATATTCCATTGTTGATTTTTCAAGCTCGTTGAAATGTTCTCACATGGAGGCCCAAGTGGATTAAGTTTTTTAGATATATATATACAGAGTTTCCTCGGTCTATAACACTGATCTCTTCATTTTCTTTCCTATCGATCGCCGCTGATCTACCTGCAGGTACTTGTACTACTCTCTCTATTTCATGAACTTCCTTTCGAACTTTTGAAACTGTGTCTGATTGGTTACTTTTTGATTCAAACAATTCAAGCTGCTTCTATACTGTTTCCCGCGTGATCTTACTAGTTTTGTTCTGCCATATTGTGATTTCATTATATAATGTGAGCTTTTTGATACATAGAACTTGCATGCTTTTTCCTTTCTTTCTAGCTTTTAATTGAGGAATCCCAGAATCGTTATTAAAATATGCAATTGTTATGTTTTTTTCGTTGACATATTCTCACATGGCCAAGTCAGATAAGTTCATATATATATATATATATATATATATTACGAATTTCTTTTTGAATCTTTGAAGCTGTGTATTGCTTGCTTTCAGATTTAAGCAATGCATTTGTGCTGTTTCGTGCAAAAATTTCGGGTCCTGTTGGTGTGATTTCATTTATATATTGTAAGCATTTTATATATAGAACAAGTTTGCTTTCACATGTGTGACCCCATCTCAAGTATAACTAACATCATTCAAAAACACTTGCACATACCCCCTTCTTACTTATAGACGGAGGTACTCATACTAAGGGTCTATTTGGATAAAACTTATTTTGCTGAAACTGAAAACACTGTAGCAAAATAATTTTTAAATGTGTGAATAGTACCGTGGGACCAATTTTTAATGAAAAAGTTACTGAAAAGTATAATTTGTGGGTCCGTGAACAGTCCACATATATACTGTTCACGGTCAAAAGTTGCGGCTACTGTTCATAACAGTGATGAACAGTAGCGTTTTAGCGTTAAAAAAAAAAAAAAAAAAGCTGAAACGTAAACGTAAACGTAAACGCAACAGCTTCTCAGTGGATCCAAACACACACTAACCCTGTCTCTTGCTTCATATGCAAGGAGGGGACTTCTCTTTGTTTAATTCTTCCAAGTGTGGTCAAGCCCCAACTTTGAAACTTCAAGCTAGTTTATAGTGCAGCTTCTAGGTAGCTAAAAATTGTGGTTGAGGTTTAATTGAAAGGTAGTAGGAGAAATAGATATATTTTAAAAAAACTTAGGAAGCGTTTGGTATATGTGTTTAAACACATATTTTCAATTTTTAAACAACATTACACACATTTTTACATACATTTTTACCTATACGTATTTTCAAAAAATACAAATAACATTACTAGAACAACATTACCAAATGGCTCCTAAAACGTGCATGAGTATATTGTTTGACTTTATATATGTTCAAATGTAGAAATTTTCAAATCAATTGTGAATATAAATGGAAAAAAAAAATAGATATAAATTATATTTTCTCATTATTTTAAGTATTTATTTGAAGAAACGATTTATTAAGTAAAAGCTAAGTATGATTGTACCTTAAAAGATAGTACTTTAAAATATATATATATATATATATTTTTTTTTTTTTCTGTACTTTAAAATACTATACATTATATTTTGAGGTAAAAGTAAGCTCATTAAGCTTAAAAGTCTATTAGTATTTTGAGGTTTTTTTTTTTTTTAATGACAATACTTGTAGTAGTCCTCTCACAGAATTCAAAAGCTTGCCTGGTAACGTGACCTACATCGTGCAAGATTACGAGAAGGCTCTGACAAGCAATTTGGAGGAAGCCCTCAAAAATGATGGGGAGGGTTATGGCTCATCTGTTGGAAAAGGTTAAGAGTACTGGTTTTCTAAATCCCTTCAAATTCAAAACCGAGAAGATGGAGAGGGTTAGAGAAATCCTGATGAGGTTTGGCTTTCTAAAGGACACGTACCCTTACCAACCTGAGCTTTCACGTCATGTCGTATTGGTTGCACTACTGAGTTGCGTGTTTTTTAGCTGCTTCGACATTATGCAGACTCTTAAGGATGACAACAGCATTGTGTGGTGGACTGTACATGTCTGTTTGTTTGCATTCTTCTATTTCTTTTTACAGCCTTGGATCCGATTCTTTTCCCAGCCATTGATAGGGAAACCAAGCTATTCCAATCTTTATAAATGGTAAATATTACTCCCAATCTTATAATTTTGTTCATACTTTAATGTGAAGGACATATATAGATTTATAATTCATTGATACATGCATATATACATGTGCAAAAGGCAGTTGACTTCACATGTACATGCTCTTCCTTATGTATTTGTGTAGGAAAAATGATCTTATCCATTCAATAGATCTATTTCATGCCTTAGATTAAATATAAGTCAAAAAATATATCTAATATTACATTGTTGAAATTTGTAAATAACATAACACGTCCTTCTCAAAAAAATAAAAATAAAAATAACACGTTGTACACTGATAGATATCCTAATCATGAAATGTACACTTGAAGGGATCGAATACTATTCCATGTGTATTGAGAGAGATAGAAATTTTGCCCCCCCCCCCCCCCCCCCTCTCCTAACATCAAATTCCTGGCTGCCACTGTGAACGGGTATGTATCTTGGCTTTTGGTAGCGGCTGTGTATCATCTTCCCAGTTCTCACTCAGTGGCAATGTCTATGAGAATGAATGTGTCTTTATTTTTGACAACTTTTGCCTCTTCTATATTCTGTCTTCTCGCCTTCCACTGTATTTTTAAGGGCATCCAGTACATTTTTCAATGTGATGAGACTCGACAGCTGCCAGATATATGGACCATTCTCCAATTTTCTGCTGTAAGTCCTGATGAAGACCCTTTTGGTACCTCTATTATATACTATCATGTTATAGGTCTTTTCATTTGCCGTGCAAATGAACTCTGAATAATTTTTCCATGCTTTGAAGGTTGTAAGCATAGCCTGCTGTACTTTTCTGAGTCACTGTAAAGAGAGACCGCTTGAACAAAGTTATTTGATAGACAAAGTCTGCTCATCTTGGCTTGCTCCGTTTGAGTCTGCGAGGTACTATTATTATCATCCGGCTGTTATCTTGTGGGGCAGCGATGGGATAATATACGTTCCACTTTTTCCCATGTGGGGCAATCAAGGGATAATATTCGTTCTTTATGCCAAGGTACTGCTGCAACCTATTCTAAGTGAGCTAGTTTTAGTGTTTTAAGTGTTTTACACTACTGAGAAATACGAATTGATCTATGAACTATGAAGAATGGAAATACAGCAAAATAAGAAATTTATACATGTGTATGAGAATTTAGCAGCTGCCACATAAATTTATTGCCTAGTCTGCAAGTCATATTAGAAGTTGCTAGTTAAACCGAGTATTTATTTAGTCAAGATCCAATACAAATTTAATCATAGATAAACTTTAAAGCAAATATATTTCAAATACATGTACACATGTAGTGTTCAACATATGAAAATAGAGTGAAAACCAATAGGTAAAAACACTCCCAGGCCAAGCCCAAATCATCAAATCTTCTATGAAGGTTGTTACGATACAAATGATACTCACACGACTTCCTGCTGGATGCATAGTCAGAGTAAGTACTCGAGCTCCCCACTTCTGCTAACAACTGCAGGCTCCTACTGCATTCCTTCACAATAACTTGATGCTGCAAGCCTGCAAGTTTATCGGTTGACTGCAAATTCGATCTCTCAGTTACTCCTAAGTTTCTTAAGGATTAGATCATGTCTATGTGATTTGAATCTCAGATTTTCCATAATAAGGTCTCGGTTGACCAAGTGTCTACTGAGAGTTACCGTCCTATCTTGCATGATCGAGCCTTGATCTTGCTTGACTATAGTTGACTATAGTCTTCACTGTTTCACAATGAACAAAAGTTTCAACCTTTAGTCCTCTTTACCCCAATTCAAATTATAATTACAAAATAAAAAATTACTAGTAAATTTGACATCGCATATTCAAAACTAAAAATCCTAACAGAGTAAAAACTAAATTTTTAAGAATTCTTAATACAAATAGCATTTTCAATTTTTTTATGTCGTCTTGTATTATCCTATATGTATATTTTGGATTTTTCAGTTCTTTTATGTACTTACTCTATCATATGCATACTCTTTTTTTTTTTTTTTTTTTCTTTTTTTTCTTTTCTCAGTCAGCTAGCACTAGCAGTGAGTCATCACCTGTGAGCTCTTCAGACGAAATCTATCACATCTACTCATGTTGGATCACATTTATGGGCCTGTACATTGCCAATTATGTAGCAGAGAGGTCATTTGAGTGAGTACCATATATACTTGATCTCCTAACGTGCAAAGCGTTTTTAATAATTTCTATAAACTTATAGTTGACATGAATTAGGACGTAGAGATGCCTTACCCTAGAGATGAGCTGTATTGAGTTGTTCTTAATTAATTCTTATGTTCTTATGGTCAGACCAGGTGAAAAATACAAGAAGAATAAGCAAACGAAGCCTGATTTTTTAGATATGGTTCCCTGGTATTCAGGGTATATTTCTATCATCTTTTATTTATTTAATTTTAAGTATTTTTTTCTCTTCCAAACACCCCTTCAGTTGTTTTTGCTCTGGTGGTGGCTATGTGTTGCAGTACATCAGCTGATCTATACAAGACTGTTTTTGACCTCATGGTATCAGTAATTGTATTCCTAGGTCGTTTTGACATGCGTATATTGCAGGTATAGGTGTATACTTAGCACACATCATTTAAAATCTCATCTTTTATATTCTTACATATGACAATAAATTCCTTATTATTCTTTTAAATTTGTTAGGGGAAAAAAAACTGAATATAGATCATAATTAAGTAACTTCTTTTATCTCCTCCTTCCTTCCATCTTAGGCAGCAATGAATCAAATTCAAGTTGTGCCAAAAAATAAGGAGGCTCAAGCTGGAATTCAACAAGGAGATTATTTATATGATCATTTTAGTAAAGAAAAAGAACTATGGTTCGACTTCATAGCTGACACCGGTGATGGTGGGAACTCAACTTATACTGTGGCACGACTACTTGCTCAGCCGCATATTAAAACCAATTCTGGAATCTTAAAACGTGGAGACTTATTACTCATTGGTGGGGATCTCGCGTAAGTTGGCAATACATATTATGATTCATAACAGGATAATTTGACATTGTCTTTATGTAGTTAGCCTTCTAATTTTTTTGTTTTGAGGCAAAAAAATTTACTATTTTTTTTTTAAATAATTATTGAGGTGACATACGTGATTGTTGTTAAATTTTCATTTGCTATACTTTTCTACTTCTTTTTGTTGAGTGCTATACTATTCTACTTCAATTGTGTTACTACTATGTTTATATATTACTTGCTGTCACATATGTTGTTTAATTTTGAACATTTGCTTTTAGGATTTAATTTTGATTGTTTCACATCCAAGAGTATTCATACTTGTTCACATCATGTCAACACTCTTTCATATCAGGTAGAAATGTGGATATCAGTTATAAAAGTGTGGGTACTATTATGTGAAACAATCATTGCTTTTATGATTATAGGTATCCCAATCCCTCAGAGTTTACATATGAAAGGCGCCTCTTTCGTCCTTTTAAGTATGCACTTCAGCCACCACCCTGTCATGAACAGGGACGTATGGGTGTCAAGAAGCTTGATGAGATGCCTCCCTGTTATGAACAACAACGTATGGCTGTCAACAAGTCTGCAATCCCTCCTGGGATGACTGAACAGAAGCAAGACAAAAAAAGCACCAAAAAACGAAGACAATCATTGTCATATAATGGACCTCGGTGTTTTGCTATTCCTGGAAACCATGGTTGGTCTTAGATTTCATATAGCTTCATCATCTTCTTAATTACTTTTTTTGAATAAAAAAAAAAGAGGGAATATCTTTTATATATAAAGGTAAAAAATAGTATTAATTTTATTACAAAAATAACTTATAAAATATAAATTGATGTCTCGATAAATATATGTGGTTTCACTTTACTATATTCACGATACACTAATAGTATCCTATAGAAAAAAAGTATTAGGATCATCTTCAATTCATTGGAAATCTTTTTACTATATATTTTCGATGAAAATTGCCATTCATGTATCACTTTTTTTTTTTTTGGTTTTGGAGAAGAACATTCTTTATACTCCTTTAAAAACACTTGCATCTAGATTGTCACTGTTTTGTGGTAATATTTTGTTTTTGCTTGACAGATTGGTTTGATGGACTTCACACCTTTACGAGAAATATATGTCATAGGAGCTGGTTGGGTGGGTGGTTCATGCCTCAAAAGAAGAGTCATTTTGCCTTGCAACTCCCTATGGGATGGTGGATATTTGGTCTTGATCTTGCACTCGATGGTGATATTGATGTCTACCAATTCGAATTCTTCTCTAAATTAGCTACCAAAATGGTATATACATACATACATACATACGTTTACTTACTCATAGCATTAAATTAGTGGATGAGAGTAATTAATTGCCTATGCATGCACATGCATTTTATACCATGAAGTATATAAATATGTATTATTATTATATGGATGATCTTAATGTTAATTGACTTTACCTTGCTTGTGTATAACTGTGTAATTAAGGTGAGAAGGACAAACTCAGTAATCATCATGACACACCAACCAGATTGGCTTCTTGATTGGTATGAGAATGGTGATTCTCGAAAAGATGCTTCAGACTACAAATCAAATGGAAATAATGTCTCAGACCTGATATGTAACATTTTAAAAGAAAAGTGTAAACTTCGAATTGCTGGTGATATACATCACTATATGCGCCACTCAGTTGTTAGATCAGATGAGTTAGATAATTCTCAGCCAAAAAGAAAGAATGGACCAATTTATCCCCAACATCTACTTGTAAATGGTTGTGGTGGTGCATTTGCACATCCCACCCATGTCTTTAGCGATTTCAATGAATCTCATGGAGTTTCCTATAAGTGCAAACATGCTTATCCTCCTTATAAAATTTCAAGAAGGGTAATAGTGAAATTTTATTTTTTGTTCTTCCGTTTCCATTAATTACCAACTTCACATTTTATAACATTTTTCTTCTGCTTCTTGCTTAATACATCTTATTGATTTTTAATTTGCAGCTTGCATTAAGAAATATTTGGAATTTCAGAAAGGAAAATTGGCAGTTTGACTTTATTGGTGGCATTATTTACTTTATGCTGGTCTTTTCTATGTTCCCACAGTTGAATTTCTTTTCTACTCCTAGTAGACTACTCAAATTTATAATGGTTTCTCTCTCAGATTTAAATCTCTCCGTAGGAAACATTAGGAAGTCATTGGAAAATTTATATTAGTAGACAGTATCAAGTTGATTTTTACTACTATTTTTTTCCTTTTTCATGTTCTTCTCCAGTGTGAGCTTGATCACATTTTCAAGGAAGATTCAATTTCTGGTTTCTCGAGGAGTTTCTTTGGCTCAGTGTGGAATGCTTTTATATACATGATGGATCTCTCTTATGTGTCTCTGGGAGGTCCTACGCTATTGCTAATTCTGGCAGTTGCATTTGTACCTTCCAAAGTGTCATGTAAGACACGGGTTATGATTGGAGTTCTTCATGTTTCTGCTCATCTGGCCGCAGCTCTAATTCTAATGCTGGTGCTGGAATTGGGTATTGAGACCTTTGTCCGGCATAAACTTGTAGCAACTTCAGGTCAGTTTTTCCTTTCTGTTATGTGACATTTCATGAATTTTTTCTTGCTTCAAATTGTTTGAAAGAGTACGGTAATGTTTTCTGTTATATGTTGATTGATTTATGTACATCTAAGATAGTAAAGAAACAACTAAAATAAGACCTAACACTTACATGCTAACAAATTCAACCACGATTTTTTTTTTCTTGTTCAGGCTATCACTCTTTATATCGGTGGCACCAAACTATGTTCCATAGGCACCTCCCAGTTCCAATTGCCATTCAAGATAGTATAAAACGATGGACTTTTGGGCTTTATCCGGCATGTATCAAGTATCTCATGTCTGCATTTGATCTACCAGAGGTGAGAACAATAGGTATAGGGACCCAAAAAATAATAATAATAATAATTCAATGACTAAAGTAACATATTGTGATTGGAGCAAAAGTTTTTACACACTATTGTGTATACACACGTCTAAAAGAACAATAAAATCATGAGTTAATTCACGTTTTCAATTTTGAAATCGTGAGTTAGACTTACGATTTTAGTGTTACTACCACACAAGTGCATGTGAAATAAACACTACTCTTGTGATTTATGTCAATAAAAATGATATCAGTTGTAAGCTTATGTAAAAGTAATGTTTCTTTGATCACAAATTCACAATTTATTACGTGAGAAATGCTCTTTCTTAGTTACTCCACAAACATGCTTCTTCTTCCTCTTCTTTACTGAACAATATTCATATGTAATGTGCAATCAGCTCATGGCTGTGACACGAAGCAATATTTGCAAGAATGGGATGGAGTCTATCTCTCGATGGGGTGCAATCATTTATCATGCTTCCATCTTCCTTTATTTCTGGGTCTTGTCAACCCCTGCAGTTTCCCTTGTATTTGGAAGCTACCTATACATTTGCATCAATTGGTTTAACTTACACTACGATGAAGCCTTCTCCTCACTTAGGATTGCTGATTACAAGGCATTCACGCGATTTCAAATCAAACATAATGGTGATCTTGAAGTTTTCACCCTTGCAGTTGATAAGGTAAGAAATTAACCCTTACAGGTGGAATTATATATAAATAAATAACATTCAAATAAATTTATAGACAAGCAATTAATTTAAATTAGTAAAGCCAAAATGTTTATTTTTGTGCTTGAATTTGAATGGTGGACTCTAGTATATACATGAACAAAAATAGAGCATCTATCTTTTATAGGAGGAAAAAAGTTTTTAATTTTAATTTTTCATATTTTTATAACTTGTTGTATCAAATCCTTGAACCTAATGAATATGGGATCTGGATCATTGACATTTAGGTACCAGAGGATTGGGAGCTGGATCCTAAATGGGAGGGGCCGAATTCAAATCAGTTGAGCCACCTTAGAGAGAATCCCAGCCAATGGAAAGCTGCTGATTCGGATCAAGAGCCGTTAAACACAGTTAGAATTATTGACAAATTCGTTATTCCACGAAAACATGGTCCTGAATCTCCTTAATGATACCAGGGGAAGTGAAACAGAATAATAAATCCGATTTCTTGGTCAAATACTCACTGCCTAGGGCTGATGATAGCAACAAATAATGTTTTGTAAAGCAGTGCTACACATGATCAATTGTACAATAATTCATTCTTTTTCATGCGGTGCTGCTCATCTAGGATTTTAAATAAGCCAAGCTATGAATGTAAAGGTTCAGTTAGGCAATTGTGTACATTTATTTATGGGGAAAATGTAAAATTTTAAATGAAATAAAAAAAGGCCAAAATCAAATTGACCTTAATCTCTTAGTTTAAAATTGTAATCCAGTACAATGTAAATGTAAATGTAAATGTAACATTGTACCCTGCAAAGAAAAAGCAGCACAACACTTAGTTTACCTAATTGCTTGATTAAATCATACAAATTTCATTGACATTACTGAACACAAATTTCACCACCAGCATAAAGTATAAACAACTATATTAGCACTAGCCAACCCATGTAGAGCTAAACATAGCAGTACTGCAAATTACACCCAATAAAAATAAAAATAAAAATAAAATCTCATAAGATTTTTGTCACGCCCAAGTTCAGCCAGTGTAGCATCTCTGCTGGTCCTTTCTAGCTTCTAGGGTTATACCATCCTCAGCCTTTTGGCTAAGATCGAGGGTAGCTTCTACGGTTATAATCCAGGTACAAATAGTGTTCTCACATGACTATGCCACTAATATCTCGAGACATGGACATCAGCCTTAAGAATGAACAACATAGAAATTATAAAACTCATTGCAAACAATGATAAACGAGAGGAAAACAAAAGAGCAAAAGAAAGTGTATATCAAGAGAATGTCAGGAACGAGGCCAATGGACTTTGGGAAAATTAACATCTCCAGCCATATAAGAAAATGGTGGTTGGTGACAAGGCCACAACTCGATCCATAGGACCCAAACCAAAAAGACTGATTTGAGTTGGTTTGGTTCAATTCTCTAAGTTAGAGAATTGTGTTACCTGACCCAACCCGAACTATATATATATTACGTACAAATCTTAATATTATACATTGCTGCAATATAAAATTACAGATACATCATCAAATAGTGTGTACTATCCCTTTTCTTTGGTCCTCTACATCTGTTTCTACTCTTTAATATACTAGTCCATTTTGTTTTTAAGAGAAAAGAGACCCATGGAACCAAACTGAGCCAATCCAGAAAAAGATATTTGGTTTGGGTTGGTTCATTTCTATAGCTAATTCCGTTTGGTTTTGGGTTGAATTTGGTTGTTTTGATTGTTAATTTTCCCAGAATCAAACCACTACCAACCCAAACCACATTGCACCTCCAAAAAGGGGTGTGTATGTTTCTTAGTAGAGAGAGAGAGAGAGAACAAAAGGAAGTTGTGCCCAAGGTGAAAATCCCATCTGCAACACCTACAACAAGTGTGTGAGGTAGCAATGGTGTAGTGGCAGAAACGCAGTGGTTACCAGCAAAAACACAACCTTGTTTCAAGGGGATTTCAAAATTGAGGTCAATTAGTAATAGATAATATCATTTTATTTTTAGAATAAGATTATCAACCCATTACATGTTTAGTTCAAAACAATAGGCAATTCTTTCCATATTCCATCAGATAAAATATTGTTAACAATTTTCAAAAGGCTTGTAACTGAACTTACTGGTCAACATCAGGTAGTAGGTCTCATAGTAATACATAATACAATTTTAATTTTAGAATAAAAATAGATCATCAACCCATAACATGGTTTGTTCTTCAAACAATAGGAAATTTCTTTCCATAGTCCATCAGATAAAATATTGTTAACAATTTTCAAAAGGTTTGTAACTTTACTTACGGGTCAACATCAGGTAGTATGCTTGAATATCATAAAGAATGAACTTAGTAGTCTACATGGCACTAAAACACTATAAGACTAAAAGGGAAACTTCAAAAACCCAGAGCATACCAGGAGTCATTCAGAGGAAGCTTTGCTTTACTTTGGGAGAAAAGAACTGAGATCCAGCCACCTGCACATCAGTCATCCAGTCCAATAGGACTTTTTGATAGGATAACTTAGTAAAGGGATCAGAGTTATCAAAAAAGAAAAAACTTAATAAAATGATCAAGCTAACTAAAAAAGCTTCAAGGTAATAGAGCATGAGGAAAGTCATTGAAATGATTTTCAGCATATCTGTTCAATTTAATAATGAACAAACAAAAAAGAACTGCAGCTTCACCTCTTGACAAACATTCAGAATTGTAATTTGAGATGACTTCATAAAATGATCAAGCGGACAATCTGCCCCAGGAAACGAAATGCCTTTGTTGCTTCTTTTAGGCATCTGTTTTTCTCATCACGACACCAGTGCTACATCAAAGAATTTCAAACATCCAACAGATAAGTATTAGAGATCTCCCAACTTCAAACTAATGCAAATCAATTAGACATGGCAGGCACATGTATTAACCTCTCCAAGCACGTTGAGCTTCTCACGAACATCTTTTATCAACTCTGCAACATTGCCCTCCCATCTGAAGAACTCCAACTCCCTTCCTTCTAGGAGCTTCTCAGAAACCTAAAGACAACATATCAACAAGAAAGTGCTGTATTGATAGTTTGATACACATGCTTGAAAGAAATATAAACATTTGAAGAGCTTTAATTTTTCTTGATGGGTCCAAATAGGGAAAAGTTTTATACAAGCCATCAACCATCAACCCATCCAGGGACATGCAGTGAAAGAATAACCATACATTGTCCAAATTATTGAAAGTTCTTAGGGCTCAATAAATGAGTGTTGCTTAAAATTTGTGATAAATGTAAAATGAAAATAACACAGAAATCACACAAATACACACAAGTGAATCTATGTGTCTGTGCCATGTCTATAAAAAAACCAACTTCATTTCAACTTTAAACTTGAATCATCTACAAATACATGTTGGAGTGTCACCCAGAGGCTAAGGCTTGATTGTTATTGTTGTTGTTGTATCGTTTCCAAATACTCAATAAATTATTGTAAAAAAATATTTTCCAATCATGACACACCGATACAGCATCAAATTGCTGAAGCAGCATGGACAAGAATATAAAATCACGCATACCTGTCTTGCTATCACTTGACCTCCTGCTATATGCGAAAAATATATATTGTAGAAATGGCACATGAACAATGGGGCACTCTTCTCTGAAAGTTCCCCCAAATACTTGGCATAAGAAATTCCCGGACCGCTAGGTTCAGGAATCACAAAGCCCTGCTGCCCAAGCCACTCTAAATCTTTTTCAAGAGCTTCTGATCGTTCCAATCCAGTTTTTCTAAAATAGGCATCTGCAATAAAATAATAAAATCCCACACATTAGAATCTCAAAAAAACACCGACTCTTATTTTCTTGCATCAACATTTTCCTACAAATTTTTTTTTTTTTCATCAATGGGCTTAAATACACAATTGGTTCCTAAAGTTTAGCTCATAAGCAATTTTATTGCATTAATGACGTGGACAAACTAAAAACTGACACATCATCATTATATTAGACACATTAGAGACTAAAAATGATCAGTTAAAAAATTTGTTAAGAACTAAAATTAGTCAATTTAAGTTTTTTAGGGACTAAAAGCGATTTCTTTAATGCTCTGTTTGTTTTGTAGCAATTTCTGTATTATCCAGTGTTTGGACAGTCCCAATAAAGTGGAAAATGTTTTCCGCGCGAATAACGTTTTCCAAAACTACACATGCTTAAGAAACCACCATAAATAAACTACCAGCCACAAATGATTTCCAGCTCATTTTCAAGGTCACAACCAAACACAAGAAAAGTGAGTTAGTTTTCAAGAAAATGTTTTCCCTGAAAATGAGTCATTTTCAAGAAAACATTTTCCGTTTGAAACAAAAATTGCATCACAGATTGTCAGGACAAAAATAAAAATTAAACTCAGTCACTCACAGGCAACGTGACTGGATTCATCGACAATGCGCTCCACAGTGTTGAAGACGATCTTGCTATCAACCAAATAATTGAGGAAACCTTCCATGCTGGGCTGCCACGTCACTCCATCATCACCATCATTATCATTATCATTATCTGAAGCTAAATTATCGTCTTTTTCTTCGTCTTCACCGAGTGAATCTTTAGTGTATTTTTTGCCTTTAACGTTTCGCAGTCTCATAGCAACGAACCTCATCTCTTCAGTGATTCCTATGCTCTCTCCTGGATACTGCCTCCTATACCTCTTCCTCCGCTTTATAATTGGCGGAGCACTGGTTGTTGTTGTTGTTGAAATCGACGGAGATGGTGAATACGACGACGTGTTGGAACCAGAACAACATAGAATTAGGGCTCTTCTGTTACTCGTACTCTTCTTCTTCTGATTCATCGTCATCGTGTTCGTTGAAATGAAGGAAGAAGAATGCATTGGCATTGAGTGTTGTTGTAGTAGAAGAGGTTGCTGCACCGTCGTCTTCCATAACGACATCGTTTTGGAACTCCAACAGGAGGGTGAGAGAGAGAGAGAGACAACGGTGGTTCTGAACTTCTGATTACTGATATTTTCTTGTATTACAGCATTTGGGCTTCAAGTTAATGGGCTCCATAGCTGTTATTGGGCTTTTTGGCCTCACAGGCTGTGATTACAGTGGATTTTTTTTTTTTTGAAACTTGATTACAGTGGAAATATTGGGTCCCAATTACAAGTTTATATTTAAACATGTTGTAAAATTTAGCAAAAACTTATTCCTTACTCATACAATACACAAAAACTTGCAAAATATGTTTAGCGAATGGTAATGGTAATGTAGATTTGTATTGATTTTTCTTTTTGTTTCTTTTAAGTACATGTACATACAACACCTTTGTAAACCTAACCTAAATGGAGGCTTATCCACAATGTACAAAGAATAAAAAATGGTTACAATGATGATGTACAGTTAGGAGGAGAAGAAATTGATATCGAGGATATTAAAAGACAAAAAGAATGTGAGAAAAAATCTCTGTGCAGTTTAGGCCCAATTATTAGGTCCATGGTCCTCCTCCGATGTCATCTCAACAGATCAGCAAGCATTCTTATATACAGGCTGCCAGACTTGCAGATGAATTGTGCTCGCAACCGTCTGCTATATTTCCTCCACAGCTCCTATCTTGGTAACCAGTGGAGCCCAGCTCCAGACTTTCTAGTGATTAATTGCACAAATTCAGTGGGCAAAACTGAGTAAGGCCGTCACCTATAACGCTCTATCAGCTTCTGCAAAAATTCTAATGTCCGAGTATACGAAGGATCTGAACGGCTAATTGGTTTACATGAATTAATATGATCTGTTGACTCTAGTACCTGTTAAGAAAAGTAAAATATGTAAGTCTGAAGAATAGGAAGAATGATAAGCAATACGCATGAGCTAGAAGATCATGCATTCATTTGAAGTTGTCATCATTTAAAACGGCAAGGCTATGAGGCCAGGTTCCTAGAACTATATAAGCCGCAAAGTAAATCCATTTCAGAGAAAATGAAAGGCCTGACATCTGTCCAAATTGATCCTCTAACTGATCACCTCACAATATATTCAGTTGATCCCTCACCATGTGCATCCTATCAATCTTTTCAGCCTACAAATGTGAGATCAATATCATTCCCTAACTGCTCAAATCTAAGAATTAACATCTTAAAGGTCTCCCATCTGCTGCTGAAAATAACACATGTTCTTAAACACTGTCGACCAATACTTTGATAAAACAACAGGCCCAAGACATACTCATGTTTGACAAAAACATATGTAAAAAGGTTGGATGCCACAGTTTCCAAGAACCAATCTATGAAATCGTTGAAATGTACAAGAATACCCAATCAAAAGATTTTGCATTTTTCTAATGCTTACCTGTTAACTAATTATAAATAACATATATAGCACGTCACTAATTTAATCAGAAAAGATTATCTCCTCTACAAGATGCAGACTAGACTCAAACCAATATGCAGTGATGTATCAGCATGTCATGAAAACAAATGGAGGACTAGTAACTGACAAACACTTCCAAGAAAATTGATGGCTCATGGCAAAGTCTAAACAAGCTTTTAAAGCTTTTCCTGCTAATAAAGAAAAAAGTTAAAAACTAATTTGCAAGGCATGAAGGGTATGTTCATGTTCAACAGCCAACACTACATATGCAATGACACTCTAAAGTCATTTCAACCAATTTTTTAAAACCTAACTACTTAGGCAAAAGACCTCTTTGTCTTCTTCAGCCTAAGTGTCATATGTTTATCAAAGTCATACTTACAACAAGTTCGCCAAATCCAGGATATGCTGATTCGATTGATACTATTTCCATTCGGAAGGCCCATCCTCCGTAACCTTCAACAAGGGGAGTTACCTTGGTCTGCAAAACAGTTACCAGCTACCTCTTAAGCTCAGAAAAAGATACACGGGAAGAGATACATTATTTTAACCAAACTGTGGACTACCTCACAGAAACTGAGGACATCAAGCACCCCTTTCTTATGAAGGTCTCGGATATAGTCGTTAAGCTCTACTAGTCTCGGCGACCCACTCCTTAGCTCCCCTATCTAAGAACAGCATGAATTAAATGCTATTAACATCTACTTGTACAACGATTATTTTAACTACAAGATAATGTAGAAACCAACAATCACGTGTTATTGGGGGTGGGGGGATAATAACCCAGCTTAGTTTATAAAGATCATATACTCACAGTTGGGGCAGGGCGAAACACCAGGCCCATTCGCCAAGGCATGTCTGCTAGTTTGCTGCCAAAATGTGGGCAGCTATAGAACACCTGAAACCAGGTTAAGACACAAGCATCATAAAGAATTGATAATTGAAAGTTAATCAAAGGATCAGCAATGTAAGAAAATATTTAATTATTGATTGAAGCATACAACTCCAGCAGTGTTGTTCACAAGGTTATCTATATTTTCTGCCTTAGCTTTATGTAGCATCTGCTTTACAACCAAGCCTCCCATGCTGCAAAAAGCAAAAGTAAATACATTAAATAAGATGATACACACGCACAGAGAGAGACCAAATGCTACATGCTGTGAAACAACAGAAACAGACTCATCATGTTGCTCTAGGAGTCCTACAATGTCTACCAATAATGGAATTAGTTTCTTTTTCCATCTTATACCAATTGGCTGATAATTTTATTAGATGCGAAATTGCAAATAGAAGCAATATATTAGAAACAAGATATGGTAGTCAAAATTCCCTGACCATTAGGATGAGTTATCATCTATTCACTAAATCAAACCAAACCTACTGACATAAGGACTCTTATTTACAGGGACATAAATCATCAGTGAAATACTTGAGGACCACGGTTAAGCTAATGAGTGCCTATTTGGAAGCAAATATCAATTTTAGATGTCAAACTTGGCAAAAATATGTTATGTTAGTTACAGCATTGAAAATAAAGGAAAATCAGTGAAACCTTTAGAGGAAAAAAATCTTTGTGTGTGAGTGTGTCACTTTCCTAATGCGCATCAAATACAAAAAGATTCTCTGTTATTGCTAAGAAACCACACAATCTCCTCCCTAAGACCACTATAAAAACCTGTGAGTCACAAACACCACCGGTCGATTCCCAATGCCTGCAGCAACAAGCTTCTCCAATAGCATGGAGCTTACTTCCTGCACATTTCCAGCAGAAGCAGGAAAAGACAAGCATCAGTAGAAATCAAATTATATATAAGCCAACCAGCAAAGAAGGAACTGTGAGAACAGCAGATTCCATAAAGAGATAGTTGAATGAAGCAAATGCTACAATTTTGAAGTCACAAAAGAATGAAAAGATCAAAACTAGGTCAAGTAACGTTATAGCTTTTTCCATATGAAGGAAATCTGAAGATCATCTTCTACTCATCAATAGAAGTACCACCTAGGATTGGCCTAGACTGACTAGCATGAAATCCATTAAAGATATACATTCAAATTATGCAAACATTATCCTCCATGGGTTCCCATAAATAACAAGGTGTGAGAACTGTGCATCTTATACCCATGTCAACCATTGGTGCTCACCAACCATAGAAGTGCAAAATAATATGAGCTAAAATTTCGAAAGGAAAGTTCCCATTCCCCCATAACTCATGCTTCCTAAAAAGAATCTCAAAGTAACCTGTATGTATACAACAAACATCTTGCGTGTGAATAACATTCTCAGATCTTTGATGATTCAAATTCCTAGTAACATAACATGATGGGTGTTAACAACTCAAATGACATATAAAGCTGCTTCTTGACTGTCAAACAAAACATACAAACCTGAAGGGGCAAGCTAGCTCCAGACCATTGTGTGAGATTTGTCTGTATAAAACATGCAACTCTGGATTAGATGCTGAACATGGAGACCTCAAGATCACCTCCATAAACCAACTAGTCATCAAGGAATTAAGGACAAAATTTCCAAGAGACTTATCAAAAAAAATTTCCAAGAGGTAGCAGATACCAGAAAGATCTTTTAGAAAAACAAGAACCTTTTAAATTTAGTACCAGAGTCAAAACAAACCTTGTATTTGAGAGTAAACATGCGAACTTGAGGAATGTCAGATGAAAGCCATTCACCTGGCCAAAATGTTCCTAGCTTCCCTGCTTCCTCATCAATCTTTTCTACCAAGCCAGACGTAGTTGAGGTCTTGTCCTCAGCTATGCGCCAAGACCTATAAGCCCCACCACGGATCCCATGGACAAAAACAACATCCAAAAGAGGCAGTTCTGATTGTGAGCCAGCATAATCAACAGAACTAGAAAAGCTACCATCATTTCGGGGTGTGTTTACAGGCGTACCCTCACTGGCTACAGTAGTAGCCAGAGTCGAAGATTTATCCCTTCGAACATTGTCCTGATCTACTTGTTCAGGACACTTCCAGTGGGGAAGTTCGGGATTGATTAAAAATACCATATCTTTATATCGAGGACAATTGTTATCTCTGTTTGAAACACCAGTATCAGGAAGATTCTTATTTACATGGTCTTTATCAATTTGGTGATTGCAAAATATATTTAGAAGTGTTGCCCTAGCATAACTTTGTATCTTAGGGTCGCTGCAACCTGGACTCTTCCCATTAGCACAATCCTCAAGCCATTTACACCAAGTTTCATCTGCCATAATAACCTTCTGGGCTTTTGGAAGGAGTGAAAGGATAGCTAACAGCCGAGCTGCATGCTTGCGAATGTGGGCTGTAGCTGGAACACGAACACTAGATGAATCATTAGTATCAGAAATAGGTGATTCCCTATGACCATTTGGAACTCGATCCTGAGCCTCAAGTGTTCTGGATGCATCATACGCTTCAATTGCAGCAAGTTTCTCATAATCATCACATAACAGAAAACGTCTCAACAGACACAAAACCCCAAAATCGGTTATTTTTTCCTGAAATTGAGGCTCTTCAGCACAAATTTCAGTCAGTGCTTTGATCCCCTTCAGGGTTGCTGATGCAGAATCTGCAGCATCAAACTTAGCCAGGCTATCTTTCTTTAGATTTTTCAGTGGTCCTGCAAAAGGTTCCAGAGAAAGAAGATCTGCCAGAGGGAATGTATCCACAGAACCAGTGGCTGTTCCCAGCTGCTTCACTGCCAGATTAACAACAGCAACTGCTAATTGATTAGCAATTTGTGAAGCAGAAAGAATGTTTGACTGATCGATTTTAGTCTGCAAAAGTGAGTAAACTTCATGAATACTAACAGAGAAAGAGCACTGATAGAGAAGAAGAATTATCTATTAAAAAAAAACAATTTAATGATAGTCCAAGAAATTATAACTGAAGTATAACCAGATAAAATTTCTTTCTGCAACACATTTCAATGTTAAATAGCAATGAGATAGAAAATTTCTTCAAACCTTCACTTTGTCATTTTTAGGTTGAGTGTTTCCTTTAGCTGATGTCTTGGCAGAACCCAGGATTTCAGTTAGCAGAATAGCCAACCATCCTTGAGAAATTGGTACAGAAGATGGTCCATAATCTTCAAGAATGTGAGAAAGGATCTTTTTGGCTGAAGATCGTACGGTGTCTGAGGAATTTTTCCCAAAAATCCAAGGAAGCAATATACCAGACCACTTTTGACTCTCTTCAAGGGATAAGTGCATGTTCCCAGTACAAATTAATTCTAGTGCTTTTGCTAGTGCATCTTGCACATGCTTATGCTTTGTCAATCGTTTAGCAGTGTCCCTCATTAGATGTAGGCCCTTCTCCATCACTATCTTTTTGGCCTCAGGGCTTCTCTCAACAGAAACCTGAAAGGCAGACAATGCCACCAGAGCCAAAGAAATGTCCTCATTTTTACTTGCCTGTGAAATAGTAGAAAGAAGACTAGAACTCCAATCAGAAACAGAATCATTTAAGGGCAGATTACGGTCCTCTAGTAGCAACCGCGCCACCAAACTCCCATGCCATTTCACAGATCTCTCTGGTGCCACTAAAGCAGTCATGACAGCATGGCCATCTTGATCCAGTTCTTGAATATGAGACCTATTCACCTCTGATGCCGTTGCCCAATTTGCTAATGCCCATGCAGCAAAAGGTACAGAAACATGTTCACAATGCAAATCATCCCAAAGACCAGGAACAACAGCAGAAGACAAATTATTAGCTTGCATTAGTGAACCATCGTGCTTATTTTGTAGGAAGAAAGCTTTAGGTGTATGCCTAGCTGATTGTACATGATTGGTTTCACCAATCCCTAATTCCATAAGCTCACTTGTTCTTGAAAGCCCCAATACTGTAGTTCCTCCAAAAATTTTCATTCCAATCCCTTTTATTCCATTCCCACCATCTTCATCATCTTGATTGGCATTTGATTCATCCAAGTGAATGCCACCTTCCTCAAGAACTTGAATGGCAGCAGCAATATCTCCAGTTTCAGCATGCCTTGGTAGGGATGGCTGAAATGATACGTTGTCTGAACTATCACAGCTGGAAGTAACAATATCCATAATGGCAGCCACAAGCATGCTCCTACCTTTCAAAGAATCAGAAACATCGAATGAACTACGTCTTGATTGCTGCTCCCACAAAGATGCAATATATCAATGGCAAAACAAAAACTAAAAGCATCAAAAGATCAGGGTCTGTGACAGTTTTAATAATTAGTGAAAAATCAAAGAACTGTAACAATGATCAAGCTATTTCATATATTTGTTAGGGCAAGACTTAGATATAGTACTTAAGTGCTGTTCATTAGGTTCTTCTCTTAGGATTTTGCCATGTGCATTTTTTTTCATGGGATGGAGGTGTATTTTTTAATTAAGTATTCACATGGCTGAATTTTAAAGAGAGAAACCTAAAGAACAGCACCTAAGGTACTATACCTAAGTTTTGTTCTATTTGATATTGATATTCCATATTACTTATTAAACAAAAAACAAAAATAAAATTAGATGATTTGCTATTTATTGATATTGTCCAATACAAACAGGTCAGTCTCAGGTTCCTTTCATATGCCAATTCACATTATATTAACTGTTTCTTAAAGACATTGCCTGTCCACCTTTGAGATTTACACCTGAATTTAACAACCAAATTAGGTTTTTTCCTCTTCTAGTTTTACGTACACAAACCCGACATCTTACTTTTAACTTGTTTATGCAAATGGAAGAAATTCAGCATTAAAATTTTTGGGTGGTTGCAAATTAAATTAGTATTTGATGTGGTGGACATTTGTCCAAGATTTCCTGAACCAAATTAATGTGTATTTGATGCTCAGCATTAAAATTTTTGGGTGGTTGCAAATTCCGAACAAATTAGTATTTGATGTGGACTTTTTTTTTTTTTTTTTTTTTTTTTTTTTAAATGGAGTCCAAAATGAAAATTAAAACAAAACTGTCAAAAGTTATGAGTTCCAAGTCATAAACAAGGATCTAGGGCCATCAACTAACTAGCCTTATTCTACTCAAGAAAAAAGATAATGCTTATTAGTATTGGCGTTGTCCTGTTTGATTTTACATTTGATGCTGGTATTTCTAACAGTAATCTATAAAGCGAATGCTATATTTACCAGTCCATACTACCCTATAATAAATCATGATCAACCATATATTGAATTCCTAGAATACAATTCAGAATTCATTGGATGTGGTTACAAGTGAATGCAATCATTATAGATTAAACTCAAGAATAAGAACAGGAAAGACCTTCAAACCAAAGTCCAAACTCAGATTAAGCTATTTAAATGAATCAACTTTATTGATCAAACCAATCCAAAGCTACTTTCCGAGACTTAGATAATTGAAAAATCCAACATTTCAAGCTATTTAACTAAATCAACTATCACACACAAATGGCATTGATTCGTCAACTGTTCAAACTAATCCAAAGCTACTTTCTAATACTTGAATACATCAAAATCTAACATTTCTATCAAATAAATAACAAAAATTAGAAAACGTATAGATTAAGCTAATGGCATTGATTCTTCAATTGTTCAAACTAATCCAAAGCTACTTTCCAATACTTCAATTCATGAAAATCTAACATTTATATATCTAATTAATATAAAAAAAAAAATTGATGGAAATTCACCTTCTTCGACCGCTGAGGGTGACATGAGAAAATGAACCTGAGAAGCTTGGGAATAGCATGAGGCCTCCCAAGCACGGAGGAGGAGACATTAGGATCGGCGATCAAGTACGCGAGCGCCCTCGCCGACTCAGCCTGAGTCCCAAACCCGTCCCTGGGGACCGCCACGGACTCAAGCAACCAATCGACGACGGCGCCACCTCCAGCGCCAACGATCGCGGCCCTGCGACTGGCATTGGCAGCGGAAATGTCGGCGAGGAGCGCCGCGACCCTAAGTTCGAAGCCGGAGCGGACCTCATGGTTGGCGGAGGACAAGACGGAGCTGAGAGACTGCCAGAGAACGGAGGCGGCGACGCCGGTTTGCTTGGCGTGGTGGAAGATTCTGTTGACGGAGTCGGAGGATTTCTTGACGGCGCGTTCGATTCCGGTGTACAAGGGATTAGTAGAAGTGGAGGAGGAGGAGGAGTTGTGTTCGTCTGAGGTGGAGAGGATAGCGTAGTAGGAGGCGATTGAAGCGGAGAGGAGTGTAGCGGAGAGAGCGAGAACGGAATTGCGAGAGAGAGAGGCTGTGGCAGAGGTGGCGGTGGCGGTGGTGGTAGTAGTGAGAGGGTGATGAATGGAAGAAGAAGGCGGCGGCGGTGGCGGCGGCGGAGGGGCTTTTTGGGAAATTTTGAGATTGTTTGAGGGTTCGATTGGGTTTTGCGAAGAGGAAAATTGAAGGCGAGAGTGATTGGAGAGAGGGAAACGGAGAGAGCGTCGGGTTCTGAAGCAGAGCCGAAGCATAGTTTGTTTAGAAAGCATAGTTTGTTTAGAAAGAAAGGGAAGGGAAGGGAAGGGAAGAGAAGAGAAGAGAGAAGGGAAACTTGTTATTTATTGAGGTCTTGATTGGGTCTTGGTTTTGTGTAATGTTTTTCTACTTCTTTGTTTCTTTTGTTTTTGATTGTGTGGGAGAGTGAAGAAGGAGGCGTGTATGGCGGGAGCAAAAAACGCGATTTGTATTGTACGTGTAATAGGAGGGAATTTCCCCCCAGAATGGTGATAGATGGTGAATAATGTCTACAATAAGAGGGAATTTCCCCCCAGAATATGCGAACCTTGTAGCTGTAGGAGACATTCTTTTTCTGTCTATTTTTGTTTTTCTTAAAAAAAAAATAAAAAATAAAAAATAAACACACACAAATAATGGAGAAAGAATGAAGTTTGCAGGAAAAACAGACCATAAACTTCACTCTGAAAAAACTAAAATAAGGTTCGTTCTTATAATATAAGTAATAATCTTACAAGTAATATATGTAACATATAACTTTTTGATAGGTGAATGTAGAATAAAAACCTTTTCAAAAAGTAGAAAAATTCGAATATGAAGTTCTTCCGTTGGTGGAATCAATTTTAAAATAAGTAATAATCATACAAGTTTATATGTAACATATAACTTTTTGATAGGTGAATGTAGAATAAAAGCCTTTTCAAAAAGTAGAAAAATTCGAATATGAAGTTCCTCCGTTGGTGGAATCAATTTTAAAATAAGGGAAAAATTAACGGATTTTTTAAAAGAACTATTTTAGAAACTTTTTATAAGAAGAAAAAAAAATTTAAGCATTTTATATTTTCCAAGATAGTGTTATTAAAACTTTCTTAAAATTATGTATTAATAAATACTCTAAAAACACTCATTAAATGACCTTTAAAATCTTTTTTTTTTTTTTGAAAAGAAAATCAATTATATATATATATATATAAATAACTTAAAGGACAAAATTTAATTACAAAATTAGTTGTAGTCTAAAGTTACAACCTTACTCAATAAAATAAATATTACTACATATTTTGAAAATCTAACTGTTGAATTGCATATTCTTTACATTCTTAATACACATATCAAATTTTCTGTCAATCGGATATTATTTATTATATGATCTATAAGCTTATATTTTAAGGATAATTTTTAACTACAAAAACCAACAATTAAAACAATTTATTGATAGTATAGTTATTGATCTTTATTTTTATTTTTTTTGAAATTTTGCAAGCACGGAAGATATAAGAAGAAGACGTAATCTAATAGTGGAATTCTCAAAATTCACATCCAATGAAAAAATATTGAGTAAGGTTGTAGACTTAGGCTACAACCAATTTTGTAACTAAACTTTGTCCTAAATTAAATCATGTACACTATATATACACAAATAAATAATCCATGAGCATTCCATCCCATTCTTTATATCATTTTTGTTACTCAAATTGTGATTAATCATGCACAAAATTACTCAACAAAAAAAAAAAAAAATACACATTTGTTTTTGTATCTCACTAGTTTCCAATCTCTCTCTCTCTCTCTCTCAAATGCTACAATTATTGCACTATAAATGAGTCACGGAAACTTCTTCATTTGATTGTTTAATACTTTTTCTTCTCTCTACTCATCTATTCTTCTCTTTCAGTCTTTCTCTCTTCACTTTGCACAATCACATCTCCTTAATAGGACATATGGTTTGAACATCATTGTTGTGGGTGGCTTTGATGGATGTTGTTATCGATGGTGTGTGGTCATTTTGCAAGTATATGCTACATGATCATTGAAGAGGGAGAAGTCGAGCAAGGTTTCATTCATGGTTGGAGAAAGTGTAACCAAGAATGACAAAGGGTTGATCAAGTCATAAGAGGTACATGAAGGTCACAACTCACAAAGGCAAAGAGGGAGAGAAGAGAAGGAAAAATAGATAGTGGATGGGAGAGAAGTTAGAAAGTGAGGCTGAGGGCAATAAACGACATAGTTTGCATGGGTGGTTATGAGTAGCACATTTTTTCTGAAGGTTTCATGGAGGTTGGTAGCAATGGTGTGTTGTCATTGTGAGTGGTAGAAACTATTTTAATAGAATGACATATTATATTTAAATGGAGACAAGTATATTTAAATGGAGGTGCGGAAATAATTAAGAGGGTGATGTAGATTTCATATTCCATATTCCATAATAATAATAACTAGTCGCTAACTCGTGCAATGCACGGAAAAACTTTGCATAAATCTATAATGTATCATGTATAAGATTCAAAACTGAAATTATTAAAGCATAATGAAAATATTTGATCATACATTAGAGAAATATAAGAGAAAAATGTGGCTACCGTCAAAAGACTAATCCAAGGCTATATAGTTGACAAATTCAGTTATAGCAAAAAATAAACCCAAAAATTCAAATGTTAAAACTTTCAAAAAGCTAAAAAAATTAAAGAATCTAAATATTCAGAGCCTAAAAATTATTGAAAAAAAACAAAATATATAAATGTCTGTGTGATTACCCAACAAAGAAATATAGAGAAATATGAGTTACCTTCAAAAGAATAATTTGTGGATATAGTTGTTAAAATCTGTTAGACAATTTCAGATTTTGCAAAAAAAAAAAAAAAAAAAAAAAGAAATCAAAACAAAAGAATATATGACTTCACAATAGAGAAATATAACAAAAAAGAAACATAACAAAAAGATTGGTTACCCTTGGTGAAAATAGCTATATATAGCAATAGTGGAGCCATTAGTGAAAACCTTACAACACTACAATATTTAGAAATTAGATGTACATAGACAAACAGTTAACCTTATACTAAAAAAAAAAATCAGAAATTTATTTTAGGGGTGAACGAAAAAAAAGATCTAACAAAAATATTTGCCAAGTAAGAAAAAAATTCTAACCAAAAAAACAAAAATCGACAATATATAGAAGCATATATTACAAATAAGGAATTTGTAAGTGAGGCTATAATACCTCTGCCACTATGTGCTTCCCAAAATGCAGAATATCTTATTTTTGGTCAAAGCTTCATGCTACAGTGTATAAACATGTTACCTGGACGTACAAACATGAAACATGAAACCTGAACAACGCAAATATGGAAGGAAGGCGATGGTTTAGCTTCATGCTACAGTGTATAAACATGTTACCTGGACGTACAAACATGAAACATGAAACCTGAACAATGCAAATATGGAAGGAATTAAGGCGATGGTTTCAGCTTTTGAGTGAGAGAGAGATAATGGGGATTAGATGTTGTTTCACTTTTAATAGGATTAGTAGTGTTTCAATAGGATAGATGTTGTTTTCACTTTTTAATAGGATTAGTAGTGTTTCAGTAGGATAGGTAACAAAGTTGCAAAAATATAAACTGTTTAAATAATGTATAGATTTTATGTTTTTTTTTTACTGATTTTTTTTTATTTAAATAATGTTGATGTGGAAAATTGTGGAGAGGTCAGAGGCTTCGGTTTTATATATATATATATATATATATAGATAATAATAGAGATAATAATATTTATCAATAATAATAATAATAATAATAATAGGTAGTGTGGGGACGAGGATCCCAAATCTAATTTAAACAGGCAGTCAAGGTTATTTCTGAGGATGCACCTCAGATCTTGAGGATGAGCACTAGTTATGTGAGGAACATAAAGTTAAAACATCAAAAAGGAAAGGGAGCAAACTTGGCATGAAATACGAGAAGGATGAAGAAAGAAGAGTATAGAAGTTATCCCTTCCACATTAAATACAAGGCAACCATTCTTCTGGCCGTATTAATGAAGAAATGACCATGAATAGTGGTGGCACAGCTAAGATTGTAGGGCAAAACTTGCTAGTATATTCTGGAGGGGACTAGAGTTCTAGGAGGGCAATCTCAGCCCTCCAAGTGTAAGATCCTGATAAGTTGTAGCTGGATATAAAAGCAAGAGGAAGATCCAGATGCAAGGGGAGAAAAAAAAAAGAAAAAAAAAATGAGAAAAAAGAAAGAAAAGAATCTATGCATTTGTAAACCCAACCTCAGACTAAACCTGAGAACCAACACTTGTATTTTTTTTTTTTTTTTTTCTTAACGAATTCTTAGACTGTGAATTAATAGAAGTGGCACCCTTTCTTATTCAACTCTATGATATAAACATTCTGATTTCGTGCATAGGATATCATAATAAGATTTGACTTCCATCTCTAAACAAATTTATTGTGATTGCAAGCAGTAAAACCTTCATTTATTTCCATTTGTTGACTAACTGCTTTTTTGCTGTTACAGGTAGTATTACTATTTTCTATTCTATTAGTTCATATTTGGATGAAAACTTATTAGGTTTAGTTTTATGCATTTAGGATTTTTTTTTTTTTTTTTTTAAATATTGGTTGATAAAGGAGTTTAATTTAATATTGTAGATGAATGGCTCAACGAGCCTTTGGTTAGGTTTGGTAAACTATTCTTTAATAATAGTGAATTAGTTTGGAGTAATAATTTCCTAACCTAACAAGGCTGGGTTATATTAAAAATACTTATAACCTAAACCATCCCCATGGTAGTCCAAATGCTCATTAGAGTCTGTTTGAGAATAGTTTATTTAGCTGAAACTGAAAATTTTTTGTTGAAAATATAGGGAGAAAAAAGGTTGAAAAATAAGCTGAATAGTACAATGGGACCCATGAATAGTATCAAAAAGTGCAGTGAAATTATGAATAGTAGAAAAAATAAACTAAAATTACAAATAAGTTGAAAATTTCAGCCCTTCCCAAATGAACACTAAGTGTGCGCTTGGATACCGTTTATTTTGCTGAAAACTAAAAACTGAAAACAATAAAAAATCATTTTCCGATTACTGTTCACTTTTAAAATTACTGTTCACATGCCTATTTGCACTGTTCATGTCCTATGAATAGTGCAAGAGGCGCTGAGCTGAAAATAAATAAATAAATGCAAACGCAGGAGAATCCAAACGAAGCTTAAAAGTGTGTCTTTAGCTCCAAATTAAAAAGCCAACTTATTTTACTATTCAGCTTATTTTTGCTACTATTCATAGGCTCCACTACACTTTTTTGTACTATTCATGGGTCCCACAGTACTATTTCAGCTAACTTTTACTTTTATCTATAATACTTTTAGCAAAAAATTTTCAATTTTAGTAAAATAAGCAGATCCCAAACAGACCCTTAATAACTATTTTCAAATTTTGAATGCTAAATTAAGGGAGATGGACCGAATAAGACCAAAGTGGACTGAAAAGGATCGAAGTGGACAAAATGGACTGAATAAGATCAATATGGACTGAATAAAACCGAATAGACCGAATAGGACCAAATAGGACGGAAGTAGATGTGATGGACCGAACTGGACCAATGTGGACCGAATAAGACTAAAATGGACCTTAAAGGACCAAAGTGAATAGAATGGACTAAATAGGATAGAAGTGGACCAAATAAGACCGAATTAGACCGAGGTGGACATGATGGGTTGAATTGGAGCTAATAAGACCAAAATGGACCGAAAATGACTGAAGTAGACATAATGGACCGAATAGTACGAATGTGGACCAAATAGGATCAAAGCGGACTAAATAGAATCAAAGTGGACCAAATAAGACCAAAGTGAACTGAAAATGACTGAAGTTGACATAATGGACCGAATTAGACCGAATAGGACTAAAGTGGATAGATTAAGACCGAATAGAACATAAGTGGACATGATGGACCGAATTGGACCAATGGGGACCGAGTAAGATGAAAGTGGACCGAAAAAGACTGAAGTGGACAAAATGGACCAAATAGGATCGAAGTGGACTGAATAGGACTAAATTGGACCGCATAAGACCGAATAGGACCAAAGTGGAGTGAATAAGACTGAATTGGACTGAATAGAATCAAAGTGGACAGATTAAGATTGAATAGACCGAATAGAACTAAAGTGGACCAGATTGGACCCAATATGACCAAATAGACCGAGTAGGATCAAATAGGATTGAATAGGACCGAATAAGACTAAATAGAAGCAAAGTGAACCGAATAGGACCAATGTGTACCAAATAGGACTGAAGTGGACCGCATAGAACCAAAGTGGACCGAATAGGACCGAATAAAGGTGTAACGGGGAAGTAAAAAAGGTGATTGATGGTGACTAGGTCTACAAGAGGAGGGAATTTCCCCCCAAAATATGCGAACCTTGTAGGAGAAATGGAGGTTCATTCTTTTTCTTTCTTTTTATTTATTTCTTATATTTATTTTTAAAAAACAAACACATATAAAAGAGAAGGAACGAGGTTCAATAGAGTTCATTCATCTAATATAAGTAAGGAAAGAGAATAAGGTTCGTTTAAGTAATAATTATACAATTAATTTACGTAACATATAACATTCTGATAAGAACCTTCTCCCCCGCCCTCCCCCCCCCCCCCCCCAAAAAAAAAAAAAAAAGAAACTCCGAATAAGAAGTTCTTCTATTTGTGAAATCAAATTTAAAATAACTAAATAATAATAAAAAAAGTATTGAATTAAATCGCATGATATTCATGGGGGAACAATACATATACATACACGTGTATTATATTAGGAAAAATATTACTTGTGATTAATCATGCACAAAATTTAAAAAAAAAAAAAAAAAAATTCTACTACTCTCTCTCTCTCTCTCAATTGCTACAATAGATCAACATTATAAATGAGTCACAGAAACTTCTTCACTTGATTGTTTAATACTTTTTCTTCTCTCTCTCTTTGTTCTATATTGTTAGGTTCTAAAAGTTTAGAACAATTGGCAAACTGTGAACATAAATTTGTCTAGGTGTAGATACAATGCTCAAAGTGTTGCAAGTTAGAATACAAGAAAAAGGAAGCTGCAGGTTTAGGAAATTCGAAACATGCTAGGTTCGACCGATCGAGATGCGTTTTTGCAGAATTTAATTAAATCCCAACAACCCATTAAGCCTATTAAGTGATTAAGATTTCAAATCTAATTCTTCTAGTATTTAAAGGAAACCTTAAGGCACGTTTTGGAAAGACTTTGGAGGTGTTCTTGTGAGATCTAAAAGGTATTATGCCTTCTCCTTTCAAAGTCACTACCGGAATTCCATCTACACATCATTAGAACCGGTAGATTTGAAGTTGCTGCAACAGGATCATATATAGCTGATGATTTAAAGTTTTGAGTGGGATCTTAGAGTCATAAACGTGGGTGTTTTTGTTCAACAAATTCAGATAAAAGAGTCTATGGATTCGGAATTACATGTGGTCTCGTGAGTAAATATTACAAGAGGTAGCATTACATTTAGGGAAAAATCTATTGTAAAACTTCTATTATATTTAGTGAATTTGTTGTCTTGAGGATAGTTTAGGTTAAATCCTCCTCGGGTTTTTTTACCTTGAAACTGGACAGTTTCGTTGGTTTTCCTAGATCATCATATTGCTTGTTTTCTTTACTTTTCCGCACTTAGTGATATGATTGTTTGTGCTTAACTTAGATTTGAATAATAAATCTAAGTAACAACTTAGCTAATTAATTAGGTTAAACAATCTGAGTGTTCAATGGTCTAAATAAACCAACATATAAAATCATATTTCCTCAATAGGACATATGGTTTTGAACATCATTGTTATGGGTGGCTTTGATGGAGGTTTACTAGCGATGGTGTGTTGTCATTGTGCAAGTATATGCTACATAATCAAGAGGGAGAAGTCAAGCAAGGTTTTCATATATGGTTGGAGAACGTGTGACCAAGAATGACAAAGGATTGATCAACAAATCATAAGAGATACATCAAGGTCACAAAGGAAATTTGTTCTATGCATTTAGGATTTAAAAAATAATAATACTAATAATATTGGTTGGTTTAATTTTAGGAAAAAGTTAACGGATACTCTAAATAAATATATTTTTAGAAACTTTTTATGGAAAAAGGAAAAAAATTAAATTTTTTGATAGCTTTTTATATTTATATAAAAGCCGTGTCAAAATTTTCTTAAAATATTTTATTAACAATTACTTTAAAGACATCTGTTAACAAGATCCTTAATTTTAATATTGTAAAAACATGGTCATCAGCCTAAAAAAAAAAGGACAAAGTTTAGCTACAAAACCATTTGTAGCCTAAGGCTACAAACTGCTCTAATAAATTGACATGTGTAAAAAAATGGCATGTGCATTGCACATGATTACTTAAGTAAAATTAACCCAACTAACCCTAGTTAACTACATCACCTATTAAAAAAATAAAAAATAAAAACTAAAAAACTAAAATAGATACGTATTCTCTCTCTATCTCTCTCTCTGTGTGCGGCTTCTCTCCAAACCCAAAAACCAAATCTCTCTCACCACTGGTCACCCCCAATCTACCACGTGAGTCTCTCTCTCTCTCTTTTTTTTATTCCGTTTTGCATTTATTTTTCAATGCCACCAACTGTTTTTCAATGCCCAACAACTGTTTGAAACAAAGACTAAGTCAACATGTTTTTATTCTTTACCGTTGTTATTGATTGAAAACCTTTTCAAAGGTGATTATGACACAGTACAGTTCAATGGATATTAAAGGTTTTGATTGGTTTAATGGATATTGTATTATTGTTGTAGAATGGGTCTTATAGTGGCTTCAAGGGTGCAGAAACTAAATTAATATCTAACTTTGGGAAGAAACTAAAATCATATACACTGAACTTTTAATTGATAAATGTTGTTAGCATTGAAAACTGAAGCCTCAATGATGATTTGTTATTTTGTATACATAACGAGGAAGTATTAATTGCAATTTAACATCTTATTACTTGTGAGGATTAAATGATTCAACTATTAGCAAGAACTTGATGTTAGAACATTTTGCAAATCTGGTATATGGATAACCTTGATTCCTTAAAAAACTGAAGAGGATTTGCTAGTTGTAGTTTATAAGTTACCAAATCTAGTTTAATTTACTTATAAAAAAATGAAATTGTGTATTTCTTCTTTGCTAATATATAATAGTGCTGCTATTTGTTGTCTTGTACTGTGGTTTTGTTGTAGTTTTTGTGATACTAAATTAGCTAAGTTGTAGAAATTGTATTCCTTTTTCATTTAAATTTGAATTTATCTTTGATTCATCTAAAAAAGTTTGTTTTTCTTGTTCATATTGACTTGATTTTAAAAAATATAAGCAACTGAGGGTAAGTAAACTTTATAGGCTTCTAGACTTAGACATTCTAAAACTGTAATGTTTTTAATTCTAGACTTAGACATTCTAAAACTGTAATGTTTTTAAGTAATTCATTAAGAGTATTCTTTAATGGGTCTAGAATATTGGAATACTACTTTTTTAATATTGTTTATAAAATTTTTCCTTTTTCTGATTTGATTTTGAATATGTATCTTGACTATAGATGATGGATACTAGTCAAATCATTTTATTGGAAGATGAATTGAATGGTTGCATAGCTGATCAACAAGAGAAGGCTCAAGTAGAACCTACTCATGGAAGCCCAAACAAATCAAATACTCCAAGTAAATATAGCAAAGAAATTGTAGAAGTTCCATAAATTGTGTTGGAAGATGAATTCATTGATTGGATACCTGATCAACAAGAGAAGGCTAAAGTAGAAATTACTCCTGGAAGTCCAAACAAATCAAATACTCCAGCAATTGGTATGAAATTTGATTGTGATGATAGTGCATATGAATTTTACAAAGACTATGCTCACCGAATCGGCTTTAGCGTACAGAAACATTCTGTAAAGCGAGGAAATGTGGGGCAAATTATACGGAGAACATTTAGTTGCTCAAAAGAGGGTGAATGAGTTTTTGACAAACGTCGCGAAAATGCATCTTATCGTCGTCCAATTTCACGAACAGGTTGTTTAGCATAGATGACCTGTCATCTTCAAAAGGATGGCATGTTACATGTTGTTTCTTTTCATGGCCAGCATAATCATGAGTTTGCTCCTTCGCCAATGAAACATATGTTAAGATCGAAGAGAAAAATTTCACTTGCTCAAAAAGCCATTGCAAATGATGCAGAGAGGTCTGGAATATCAATAAAACAAACCATTGAATTATTGAGCATGCAAGCTGGGGGTCGTGAAAATCTTGGGTTTATGGAGGTTGACTATAAGAATCATGTACATAATGAGAGGAGGATGGCTTTGAGGAAAGGAGATGGACCTGCAATGATGGAGTTCTTTCATAAGATGCAATTGGTAGATCCATCTTATTTTTATTCAATACAAGTTGATGATGATGGTCAAATCATGAACATTTTTTGGGCTGATACTAGATCAATAGTTGATTATGGGAACTTTGGAGATGTTATTTGTTTTGACACAACTTATCGAACAAATAGATATGATCGTCCCTTTGCTCCATTCGTTGGGGTTAATCATCACAAACAATCAATTATCTTCGATGCAGCTTTACTTTATGATGAGACTATAGAGTCATTTAAGTGGTTGTTTGAAACTTTTTTAACTGCAATGTCAGGAAAGCAGCCAAGAACTATACTTACAGATCAATCTGCTGCAATGGCTAAAGCAATAACAGAGGTATTTCCTAAATCTAATCATCGTTTGTGTGTATGACATATTTATCAGAATGCTGCTAAGAATCTACATCATGTATTTCATTCATCTAAGCAATTTGCAAAAGATTTTAGTGATTGTTTATATGAGTATGAAGATGAAGATGAATGGCTTATTTCATGGGATTATATGCTTAAGGAATATGGTCTTACTGATAATAAATGGTTGCATAGCATATTTGATGTGAAAGAAAAATGGGCTATTGTATATGGTCGACACATGTTCACTGCCGATATGAAAAGCACCCAACGTAGTGAGTCAATAAACAATGTGTTGAAGAAATATTTAAAACCAAAACATGATTTTGTGCGCTTTTCAGAACATTACTCTAGAGTTTTGGTTGATAAGAGACATCAAGAACTACAGGCAGAGTTCAAAATGAGGCAAACAAAATCGATTTTACAGTCTAATGTAGAGATGTTGAGACATGTTGTAGAGCTGTACTCCCCAGAAATTTTTCAAATGTTTCAAGATGAATATATGAAGATTGCTGATTGTACTATTTACAAGGCTAATAAATCTGATACTATCACAGAATACAAGGTCAAATATAGTCAAAGAATTCAAGAGCACCTAGTTAAATATGAAGCCTCAACTACTTCGGTGGAATGCAGTTGCAAGAAGTTTAGCTTTGTAGGAATTCTGTGTGCCCATGCTTTGAAAGTTCTTGAACATAAAAATGTTAAGAGACTTCCCGTTCATTATGTATTGAAAAGATGGACGCAAGATGCAAAGGCTGGTTCTATCAAGGACTATCATGGCATTGATATTAAAGGTAATGCTCAAGAGTCAATAGGAAAACGCTACTCTTATTTGAGCCATAATGCTCGTGAAATTTCTACACTTGCAGCAGAGAATGAGATAATGTATGAACATACCAAAGAATCTTTTGAAAAATTAATGAAGGAATTGCAAGAGATTAGAAAAAAATGTCATTCGAATAATATGGAAAGTTGCATAGAGGTCCATGGTGATGTTACTACAGATGTTTTACAAGGTGATAGCATATGTAGAATTAAAACAAAACCTACTGTTGGGCGTCCAAAGAGAAGGTTGAAATCTGCATTAGAGAAGAAAAATGGTAAATCTCGAAGCAAAACAACACATGCTAAAAAACATGCCAGTGGCTTACAAAAAAAAGATTGTGAGGCGAGACAAGTTGAATCACTTGGAAGCCTAAATAAAGTAAGATATGTTACATTCCACTATAATTTGTCAATCTTGTAGGCACATAAATTTGTTTACAGTTTGTGACAATTATTCTTTGCTATTATTTACAGGTTTCAATAGCTACTTCTGATGTTATCCAAGAAGAGCATCATACTAGCAAAAGCACTAAATAGACTGGAGTTAGAGTGCAAGAATTTTGGGTGGAGATTGAAGACTATGCAAATTTATTTGTTAGAGATTGAAGACTATTTATTTTTGTTAGGCCATTGGCAGATTGAAGACTATTTTTTATTGTTAGACCATTGGCAAACTGTTAACTTTTTAGTATTTTTTTTTTTTATCGTTAGACCATTGGCAGATTAAAGCTGGTTTTTTAGAACCATTGGCAAATTGTTAACTTTTTATTATTTTTTTTATTGTTAGACCATTGGCAGATTGAAGCTGGTTTTTTTATTGTCAAACCATTGGCAGATTGATGACTATTTCTTATTGTTGTACCATTTGAAATGCACTAAGTTATTGTTTGATATGAAGTTTATAGAGAAAAAAGTTATGTATATTTATAGTTTAGGCTGAATTTATTTTGGCTATTGTGAGAGATAAAGCATGTGGTGCAAAATGGTACCACTTTTTCTGCATTCCTAGTTTACATTTGATAGGAAACCAAGAAAACTCTGTTTTTGTTTATTGATTTCCCTACAAATTACAATGCTGTCTTTATGTGCACATGACTTGGTGCAGATTATTGGAAGCTTGATTTTTATTTAATTAATTATATTTATTTTATCATATAGCTGTGTGGATCCTCTAGAATCTGTCAATTTATTGTTTGTAGATTAATCAGAATTGGTTTAGTTCTATACCCCAGAGTCTATGTGCTGTGAACTGGTGAGTTTGAAAGGAATTAGTTGTATTCAAGGCGACAACCCTCCAAGAAATTAATAGACGAGAAGAGAATAGTTTTTTTTTTTTTTTGAGAGAAAGGTAGAAATATATATATTGCAAGAGTCAATTACATGGTGTGCTCAACCAAAGACATGCTAGGCCACCTCAGCTTATGGTAGCCAGCCCGAGTACATTCTAGTGTTGAGCATAATACAGTACCCCAAGTAAATAAATAAAACATATAATGTAACTAGTGAAACTTAAAAGCCCTTTGGGCTTTGGTGCACTCTCAGGTGCTAGTGGACGTCTTGCAGAGTTCCTGGTACTCCTGCAGCACTATGGAGGGTGCTTTATTGTAAGTGTTATCTTCAATCTAGAAATATTACAACCAATGCCGCAACCAAAGCATCATCATCAGATCTAGGAAATATGGTTAGTCGAAATTTATTCCTTTTAGCATAAACTGCCGCAACTTGTACCTACATCAAAACATAAGAGTGAGACCTTATGTTGAAAACCACAATGAATAAAATTGTACTTATAAAATTAAGAGAAAAAAAAAATATAACCAATCTACAACACTTACATTGCAGTAGCTAGTGGCTCTTAACAAATCTATGAGACAAAATTTTAAGGAACGAAAAAAAAAAAAAAATCACGCATGAAAAATTAGATGAATCTATTGAGAGATGAACAAGACCTAAAAATCATGTCATTCTGTAACCTATACATATAATTAATTCCCCAGCAAGAGTAATGTAGTTCAACTATTCAAGTCAAGAGATCAACAAGATAAATTAAGGCCACAAAAGAAAAGCATGGTTTAAAAGTTCATAACATAAAGCAAAAGTCATGTATCTTATCTTAGTGTAGCTAACTAAGCAGTTTGTTGAGCTCTCAGCCAAAAAAGAAAAAAAAAGAAAAAAAAAAAAGAGAGTGTTGAGCAATGCTATTAAGTTTGTACCAAGTACATATTTCTTTGTCCAGTCATCAAATGTATGCTGTTGTTAAAAATCTTCAATAATTTCTAGTCTATACACAAATCACACACGCTGAACATGTACTTAAACCTTTGGTAAATAACAAAATATGGTTCTGCAAAGTTACTGATCAGGCTTAAAACAATATATCTTTGTTGCATTTTTCAGTAAATTCCACAAAACACAAAGCAAATCTGAATCATTGAGGCTTCAGTTTTCAATGCTAGCAACATTTATCAATTATTTGTACCCAAGCCACAATATCATTGCCTCTGTAGATAGTGCAGGACTTCTAGAAAGGAAAACCTTTCACCTTTAACTTAGAGGCTGAGTCTTCCCCATCCTCAACAATAGCCCATTTTTCTTTCACATTTTTCAGTGTATATTCAGCGCATATGATTTTAGTTTCTTCCCAAAGTTAGATATTAATTTAGTTTCTGCACCCTTGAAGCCACAATACGACCCATTCTACAACAATAATAAAATATCCATTAAACCAATCAAAACCTTTAATATCCTTTGAACTGTACTGTGTCATAATCACCTTTGAAAAGGTTTTCAATCAATAACAACGGTGAAAAATAACAACATGTTGACTTAGTCTTTGTTTCAAACAGTTGTTGGGCATTGAAAAACAGTTGGTGGCATTGAAAAATAAATGCAAAACGGAATAAAAAAGAGAGAGAGAGAGACTCACGTGGTAGATTAGGGGGTGACCAGTGGTGAGAGGGATTTGGTTTTTGGGTTTGGAGAGAAGCCGCACAGAGAGAGAGAGAGAGAGAGAGAGAGAGAGAGAGAGAGAGAGAGAGAGAGAGAGAGAATACGTATCTATTTTAGTTTTTTAGTTTTTATTTTTTATTTTTTTAATAGGTGGTGTAGTTAACTAGGGTTAGTTGGGTAAATTTTACTTAAGTAATCATGTGCAATGCACATACCATTTTTTTACACATGTCAATTTATTAGAGCAGTTTGTAGCCTTAGGCTACAGATGGTTTTGTAGATAAATTTTGTCCAAAAAAAAAATAAAAGCGCCTAAACCAATCACATGTGGGTTGGTTTGGTCAACTATTTTGACAATACTCTCTTCTCATGGAGGCCCAAATGAAGACTTGAGACTTTAAACTGATTTTCCATACTGGTATTGTACATTTTAAATGGGACCAATGCTATGTTTGTTTAGACAAAAATATTTTTTAGAAAATGAGTCATTTTCTAAAAGGTATTTTTTGTAAAACTATTTCATTTTCTTATGTTTGGTAATTACCTTAAATGAGTTGAAAAACAATCTTCTAACTTCCCTTATTTAGCTTGCTGTGAGATAGAGTTGTTTTCCAAAAAAAATTAATGAAAAACCATCTCTAAATAGAAGATAGTTTTCTGTTGATCGAAAATAGTTTTCTGTTGACTAAATATAGTTTTCATTTGACTTTTTTTTTTTTTTTTTTTTTAAAGTTAAATCCTATAAAATACTGAAAGACATGGAAACCTATCTTTACATAAGGTTTTTCATCGAAAGAGCGCAAGTTGCGTAGAATTGTCTCCAAATGTCTCTTGGGAGACAATGAAAGTTATTCACTTCACCTACCTTGATGGGCTTTGAAGCCTAAGTAGTGCTCACAGCTGATGGATCAAGTTTACAATAGAGGCTAACGGTTTGACGAAGCAACAGACCATTTCATCTATTTCCAACTTTATGTAGGCTTACTGTTACCTCTTATTATTGAGGATACTCTTTTCAAATTGTAAACAAGGATGATTCTCAATCAAGTGAGAAGTAGAATTTCTAAAGAGAATACTGAACCTTGAGATCTCAAACACGATGATCAAGGGAGGTCTAAACCCATAAATAAAAAAAGGAATACTCATATCTTTTTTTTGAGAAAGAATTAATACTCATATCTAAATTGAGAAATGGATAATATAAAATGCAAAACTTATCGGCAACAAGGCAGGCAGAGATATTAACCTTCACATTCAGATTTAATCAAATAACTCAAGAGGTCACGGTACGATACCAGCCTAAACTTATTCGATACTTAAGTTAGTGATATTATTTATTTGTGTACAATAATAATTTTGTATGAAAAATTTCTCATACCTGCTACAATGGTGGATAAAGATTATAATTTAACCTCCACAACACTTCAGTTTGCCATTTCTAACATCATGAACGTTACGGCCATAATGGGAGATTATTGGTACCATTTACAGAGCCTGTACCTCTTATGGCCATGGGCGTGATTTCTAACACTTACCTCGCAATCCTAGTATTGTGGTTGACAATGGCCTGTAGGCTGTAATTCTTGCACTAGCAATAAGATTGTCCATGGTTGCTAGTCGTCTATAAGCAAGTAGATCTTCCATTTTGGGTCATTCATGCAACATTTCTAAATAGATGATCTTTTATCCTATCAGCAATCATATGTTTGAATTCAATCGAAAAATCAATTGTATTAGGAATTGTTTCGAGTTTCAATAAAAGCTTTAATGCAAATTGAAAATTAAGCCTCAATTTTTAACTTTCATGAGGTGATAAAAGCACTTTCTAATTTTTGTCAAATAGTAATAAATTGCATGTAAAAAACAGTTTTTGTGCTTGAAAACCCATTTTTACCCCTCCAAATGCAATCTATGATAGGTCCTTGGATTTGGGAAAAAAAAAAAAAAAAAAAAAAAAAGAGAGAGAAAAAGAGAGCACAAAACTCTAATTGGAATAAATGAGTTTTTTTTTTTTTTTTTTTGGTTAAATTCAATAGTTACAATGAGGGAGGAGGGATTTTAACACAAGACGCTCTCATTAAAACACCAAAAATGTCAGCTTGAGCTATAAAACTCTTGACAATTGGATAAAAAATTAGCCAACCTTAATTTCAACAATGGACTTTTCTATAATAATATATGAAGGTTTTAGATTTGGATAAAATTTTAGTGCTATCTCTTTCAAGAAGTCATTACTAGATCAATATGCAAGATAATATGGTCCACCAAAAAGTTGAAATTTTTGAATAGAGGTTTAGAATACATTTTAAGCAAATACAATACTCTCTCTCTTTAGAATACATTTTAAGCAAATACAATACTCTCTCTCTCTCTCTCTCTCTCTCTCTCTCTCTCTCTCTCTCTCTCTCTCTCTCTCTCTCTCTCTCTCTCTCTCTCTCTCTCTCTCTCTCTCTCTCTCTCTCTCTCTCTCGGAGAGTGCCACATATTTTTCTGTTTGAGAATTAATTAACCTTATTTGAATGTTTTTCAAATAAATAAAGGGATTAAAGGATTTGAATCACTTATTTTTAATTCTCTTAAATGGAAATAATTTGGGCGGTTTAATTTCACTAATTTTAACTTGTCAATTTTCCTCTTATAATGTTAACTTATATCCATGTCTTTAATATTAATAAAGATGGGGTTTAATTAATATCTTGGTATTAATGGTATCATTTGCAGTGTCTCTTATATGTGGTTTCAAATCCTACCTCCCCCACCCCAACTACCTACTAAAAAAAAAATTAAAGATCGGTATAATTATTAATTTATATCATTTCCTCCTATTTTCATTTTAAAATTTAAAACATATAAATAAAAGAAAATGATATCTATTCTCTTCACCTTACTTGATTTTAACATATTCAAACAAGAAAAAATGATAATTATATTCTTCACCTCTTGTCTGCTTTCCCCTTCGACCATTTACTTTCTTCTTTCTCCAAATTTTCACACACATTGTAAAGTTGATATCTCCCTATCTGAATTCTAAACATATTACGGAGGATGTCAATACCATACCGGAGGCCGTACTGGTTTGACCACCGGTACGATATATTTCGGATACTGGTCAATATCGGTGTACCGTTTCGGGTTTACCGCTATTTTTTATATTTAATATATATATATATATATATATATATTAGTTGTATATCCATTAGTAAAGGCCCATATAATTTGTTTATAATATTTAAAATTATCAACTCATATCTTATTTATTAATTTAAGCTCTAGCTAAAATGTTAATTCATTATACTAGTAATATATAATATAAAGTATTCTCGGCAAAAAAAAATATATATCTATATATATATATATATATAAAATATAATATTTATAATAGAATTGATATTGATACTTATAAATAAAATAAAATAAATTGATATTGATGTATTAAAATACTAAAATAAGCCTCAAATAAGTAGTCTTGATCATTGTACTTTTAGTGTTCTGATGTGTGGCAGAGCACACATAAATAGTTATAATGTTATATTAATAAATAAATTAAAAAAAAAAAGAGGTAGAGTTTAAATTTTTGAATGATGTTCACGTGAGTTGTAAGTGACTTGTCACTTATCAAGCACACAAAACAACAAAAAGTTAAAGATTAAAATAAAAGGAAACATAAAAGGCAGAATAAGATGAAGAAACGTGTGTATAAGCCTCTGAGCAGACAAAGAAGAAGAAGCAGCAACAGCAGAAGCTGAAGAGAAGATTGCCAAATGGGTTGCTACAGGCAACGTGGTGGCGACAACGACACTGTGTTAATGACAGCAGTGACCCAAGAGCAAGAACAAGTTAGTAAGTTATTGAGAAAGGAGAGAGATTATTAGATCTAAAATTTTTTTGTTTGTTATTTCGGTCCGGTATGAAGTTTTCGGCCGAAATCCGGTTTGCTTCCCGGTATGACCGGAACGACCTGGTATAGCCGGTATTTAAACCGGTACGAAACAAACACATTTCTGTACCGTTTCAGGCGCCATTACGAAATATTTCGGCCATACCGGCCGGTACGGTACGAGATTAACACCCTTGATATTACCTGAGGCTAGTTTGTTACCGGGGTATTGTAGCTGTATGCACCCAAATGTAAAATGGATCGTACAAGTGTGTGGGGCCACATTATGTGAGAATAGGCATTCCATGCAATTGTAGATAGTAGATATCCTCTGATTAGCTGTTTCAATCAACTTTTTTTTTTTTTTTTTTTAATTTTCTTTTTAGAGAAACAAAAATACATGAGAAGTGATAGGCAAAAAACGTATTGACCTCTTCTGATTAAATTAATTGATTAATTAGTCAAGTTTATTAATTAATCAAATTAACATGCAAAACGCGTGGTAGCACAACCAAATCACCAATTAAACTAAGTGCAGCGGAAATTAAATTGACACGTTGATTTGTTTACGAATGGGGAAAACCTACACGGCAAAAATCCCACCGGGTGATTTTCAGGTCATCACTCCCAAAATTCAACTATTATCACAACAAGCGGTTACAAGTAAAGGAATTTCAGTACCTTATACCAACCTACAGTTGAACCCTTATCCCAATACCCAATTGGACTTGTTCTGTAGTGACAATTTCTCCTTTTGATGCATGGCTCCCAAGTACATGACTAACCAATTGTGCGGATCCCAGTACGCGACTTCAATTACCAACTAGAGGAGGTTGTTGGGTGCAAAGTTCTTCAGTTCATCCCAACAATGAAGATCAAGAAGATGCTTAGTCACAAAACCCTACGGTGCACATACACAGCAACTTCTTCAAGAACGATGAACTAAGGAAAATTTTGTTTTCGGTCACAATTTGCTTGAACAAACTTTGCTCAATACTTGTGTAACTTGTGAACTCTTTAATGACCATTAAAATAATCATTTTATATGTCTAGGGTTAGTAGAAATGAAGGCTCAAAAACACATTCACGGATTCCAAGAAAACAAATCAAAATTTTTTTTTCTTTCTTAAACCTCGATAGATAGGAGGTGTCGAGCAGCTGTTGAGTAGGTGTCAAGCACACGGGCTGAAGCAGTTTTCTTAAACTTCGACACATGCTAGCTGTCGAGCTTTAATGAACTTGCACTTCTCAACTTATTTCTTGGATAGACTTGATGACTTCAACACTTGATCTTGAAACACAGTTTCTTGAAGTATTAAAAACACCTATATCTACCCAATTACAAGTAAAGTACGTTTTGTCAAAGGATTAACCAATTATATAAAATTATGACATATGTTCCTAACAAGTGAATCACATATGTCCTAACAAGAAGGAATGTGGTTTCAACGTAAAAAACACAAAATGAATGATATAGAGTCTGTTTGGATACCGCTAATTACTAAAAAATGAAAACTGAAAACTAAAAATACTGTAACAAAATAATTTTTAAATGTGTGAATAGTACTGTGAGACCCAAATCTATATTGAAATCTGTATTTAGATGATTTTGTAGGTCCGTGAGCAGTGCCGTGGGACCCACATTTTTCAGCAAAACGCACAGATTGATGCACAAACGCTCTCTATTTCAGCGCAATCCAAACGTTCTCATAGTAAGCTATACTCTAGAATACCTAAGAGCACACACAGCAGATATGTCAAATGTGCCAAATGCCAAATATTTGGCACACTAAACACAAAAAACACCTCCCATCAAATGTTCTATATGTGCAAAATTTTTACCATTTGTATCTGTACCTTTGCAAATTTGCAACGATACGTACATAAATGCCAAACCCAAAAATACTATTTTATTCGACTTTTCTTTCTCCTCTCATTTCTTTATTTGATTTTTTCTCTCTCTTCTCAGAATCTGTCTCTTTCTCCCAAGTTCCTAACCCGTGTTCTTCCTCTTCTCACAATCGGATGCGAGCAAGAAGAAGGCGGCGGCGGCGGCCAAGAGAGGAGGAAAGGTAGCTGGGACTTCGTCGAAATCGGCCGCGGCGTCGAATTCATCGATGGTGGTAGATGGGTTTTAACAACGGCCAGTGGTTGGTGGATTTGGTGGTTGAAGGTGGTGCTTGGCGGTGTGAGCTTGAAAGTGGGTTTAGCCGGTAATAGGTTTGGGTTTGGCAGGTGATCTCACCCCGAGGCCGCCGTCGATCTCACCCTCTTCCCTCTCCTCTCTGTCCGCCTTTCACTCTACCTCTCTCTGGTTGTGGGTTTTTTTTTTTTTTTTTTTGGCTGCAATTTGGGTTGATCTGATATTGGTGAGTAATTGTGGTGGTTGGTTTGCGGTAGAGGTGTTGTTGCGGCAGTGGATATTGGTGGTTGGTGGTTGGTGGTTGTGCTGTTGATGTTGTTGCTATTGTTGATAATGGGGGAGGAGATAATATATTATTTTAATGTGTAGTAAATATTATTTTAATGTATAGAATTGAATAATAAAACATTTGATAAATGAAATGTTGTAAAATAATGTGGTAAAATAATAAAGTATGCTTTTGGTGTGGCAAAGTGACATTTTTTTTGCCACATCTGATGTGAATGCTCTAAGTATTTTTCACTATACACGACACAATTTCTTAAATAATGTATAACAATTACTTTTTATTTTTTTAAAAACAAACATAAGAGAGAGCACAAGATGCAATGGATAATACCAAACATCAGATAATATCTTATCTATAAATAAAATTTCACGTGTTAGTCATTATCTACGTTGCATGAATTATCAAAACTTTCCCCATTTCATGATGTCAGATCGATATTCACACACGTTATTTCATCTGATGGGCATTGATTTTTCGAGCACATGTGCAATTGTTTTGTGATTTTTAGTATTAATATCTAATTTCAAAAATACGAAAAGAAAGCAGATTTATTTAGGACTAATTAAAATCATGCACCGTCATATAGCAAATCATCATTTAATTTTAACTACCAACTAAACTAGCCGCCAACATGTAGTTCATTGCATCTAACCAAGCATGACCTCAACCTCTAACACTACGCGTACGGCAAATACATTATCTTTTGAAGCAAGTGAGACCTCTAAACAACATATAAATGTCATATATATATATATATATATATATATATACACACACACACACACAAACCATTAATTAAACATAAACATGAAAGAGAGGGTTTATCTTACATCATATATATGGTCTAATATTATTTGTATAGTTCTAAGTGCATCACCCTTTGCATTTCTTTAGTCCAAATCATCATTTATGGCATGGTCACCAAAGCTGATAAATTCTTTGCCATGGTGGGTCACCCATAGCGTAATTTTAATAATATGTTCATTATGTACTTGATCTGATATCAGACTATATATTTCTAAGCTCTAATAATTAAATATTAAAAAGTTCAGATCATATATATATGCATTACTTTACGTGAAAATAATGGTATCTACCCTCAGATTACGAGTCCAAGATGGCAAAGTTCGTCAGACTGCAGATAAAGCCTCATGAGTTCTTTAGGATAAAACCTAATTTTTGAATAGTTAGGTCCCATCCCGTTTCTCTCTTTGCTAAATGGAAGATAAAGATCCCATTTATTTTATGGTACCTCCTCCACTTAATCGAAACGTGTTACGTGCAGGTGAAAAAAACAATCAAATCAGAGTAATGCATATTGGCTATCATATGCTGCTACTGAACCCATTCTTGTAGTACTACTATTAGACTGTTAGGTGGAGTTGGGTTTATCATTACCATTAAGTCTTTTGAATTATGATCATCTTAAAGTAACTCTAGTTAGAAAATAATTTATTTAATAATATCTCTTTAAAGGATTGAGAGCATCGTAAAATTTAAACCATTCGTTTGAAAATCAATAAATTCCATGATGAACTTGTACTAAAAATTTTAAAGGGTCTCATGTATGATGTTCTAATATGTTGGTTGAGATTGTTACCAAATTTGAAGCGTCCTTCTCTGCATTGATTAATCCATGATATTCGCAGAGGAAAGACATCCTATTTACTTCTTCATTTGTTTTTTATCATTTGGGTCCAAGTCCAACTCTCATATGAGTGCACAGCTGATCATAAAACGGCTTGTAGTCTGTGGAACTTATATATTGGACAATTCTCAATTTCCCATGTGGGAAAATTCTCAATTCTCCTAGACATACATAGACTAGGAGATTGTTTGGACTAGAGAAAGATTCAAAGTGAAACTTGATAAAGTGGAGTTTCTTGTTCCACCATGTACCCTTTGACCATTGCATGTTCCCTGAACTTTCATCTTTCTGTAACCACAACCTAAGGCCATAAATAGGTCGTTGATGGATCAAATGTACGAACACAAACTTAGCTTTCTTTGATCTTATTCCTTACAAAACCTAAGGCATTCTTTTATATTGCAACTTTCCGATCACTTGCCTACCATTTTCATCTTCCTCATGGAAAAAACATTGTCATTTCAACTTCAACCCCCTACTTATGGGAACTTGATCACCATTCTCAGCATTGATGGGGGAGGTGTCAGGGGGATCATCCCTGCAACTATCTTAGCTTTCCTTGAATCACAACTTCAGGTATACTTTGCAGGATTACTAGTAGGTGGGGTTAAGTCTTAAATGTATTCAAAGACATAATTACTAGCTAGCAGCTAGGGCTTTCAAAATATTAGTATTACACAATTTCCTGTACTTGTGCAAGAGTATATTATTAAACTAGATTCAAGAAATTACAACTTGATCATTATATAATAATTTATATATAAGAATGTTGTGAATGTTTACTGGGTAGTGTTAGGTCTTAAAGTATTCAAAGACATAATTGTTATGACTTTCAAAATATTAGTTATTGCACAATTTCCAATGCTTGTGGACGTGCGTATTATTAAACTTGATCTATGAAATAAAACTCATCTCGTATAGAATAGTTGCAAAAGAACAATTTAAGTTAATGTCATGTATATGTTGAAAAAATATATATGTATATAATGTTATAACAGCCATATTAACCATACATAATTTGACAATAATGGTAGGAGTTGGGTGGTGAGGACGCTAGACTTGCAGACTACTTTGATGTCATTGCGGGAACAAGCACAGGTGGTCTTGTAACTTCCATGTTAACTGCTCCTGATGAAAACAATCGTCCTCTCTTTGCTGCTAAAGATATTAAGCCCTTCTATCTTGAACACTGTCCTGAAATTTTCCCACAAAAGAGGTAAATCTTCATACTTGACTGCCCTTACATACGTATACACGTATGTGTTAGAATATGGTATCAAGGGCATGTGGTATATCTGCAATGACGGCTCTAGGAAATTTTTTTAAAGTAGTTACTAAAAAATTTAAATTATACAAAATCTAATAAAACGATAACTTGAATATTTACTACAACTACGAGTCGAGTCGCTAAGAGAGCAAAATTGTTGTGACTACAAAACCAAAAAAAGTATAATTGTTGTCATCATCAAGGAGAACTCATAACCACAATATTTTTTTTTTTGGTACCGTTTCTTAAGGAAAAATGTAATTAAAGATTATTTTATTGAATAGGTTGAACAATCTATAAATTTTATCTTTTTGTTTTATAGTAGGCTTTTTGTTGAATAATTTGTTCAATTCTTGTTGTTTGGTCTTTTCTTACTTTTGTTTGATTTATATTTGTTGGTTTTTGGGCTAATATTTATTGTTGTTATTTAAGATTTTTTTAAAAATGATTAAGGATTATGTTTGGGGGTAGAATTAATTTTGGAATAATTCTATATCCACAACATTTTTATAATAAATCTTATGCAAAAAGCTATTATTGGTGGGTAAAAAAATAATATCAATATTAGGCCCAGATTATAATTAGTACATATTGGATTTGTTGTGAAATTATTGTAAAAATGTTGTGAATATAATAGCATTACTCTTATTTTTATTAAATCCAAAATTTTGTAATTCTCAAGTCAAGGTATTCAAAATTTTATTAGGGTGGTCACAATAAGTTATTTTAACATATAATTTTTTTTTGGAAAATATATATATACATTTTTTTGCAAATCAGGATGGTCCTGTGACTATCCTGGCTTGCATGTAGAGCCGCCACTGTATATCTGAGCTTTGTTTCATGCTTTGAATCTTTTGGATTGTAAATACTAATTAACCAATTAACAAGAGCATGCATATATTGGTTTCAATGGCAGAGGCTTGTGTGGAGCAATCCAAAAAATATACAGATCACTGAGAGGACCTAGGTATGATGGGCAATACCTTCACAAGGTTGTGAGGGAGAAATTAGGAGAGACTCGGCTGCATAGCACTTTGACGAATGTTGTGATACCAACTTTTGATATCAGGCATTTACAGCCAACCATTTTCTCAACCTATGAGGTCTATTTCTCTCCCTTTCTCTTTCCCTATCCAAAATCGTCTTATTTGCCAGCGCCATACCACGAAATTTGACCCTCTTGAATTATTTCCTTCTATAGTCTTGTATTTATTAGTACTGTACAACAGGGCTAGTTTAGAATAGACTTTTTCCTTTGCTAAATAGACTTTGGAGTTTAGACACAAAGAAAATTAATGACACTTAAAAACTTTTAGGAAACAGAAATCTTTCACTTTCAATGGCAAGGCAAACTAGAAAAATAGAACAAAGACATTGACTCTGCGCAATAGTATATTAGGTTTACTATTCAAGTATGATGTAGAACTCAATTTTTTCTTAACTCAATATAGGAAAAAGATATTGAAAAAAAGAAGAAGGAAATATTAATTTCAATTCACAAGTATATACTATGATTTTCCCTTAAAAAAATTGTGTTGTATGGATTTTGAAACCTTATTATTAAATATTGTTCACTAGTTGTCTAGTCCCTTAATTTGAAGTGCATGAAAGAGTCTGAGGAGCTTCTCTTGAAATAAAAAGCTATGGTGAAAAAACCTAATGATTTGTTTGTATAAGTGAATTTAAAGAGAATGATTTGGACTTTATTATTATTATTATTATTTTTTGATGAATTCTACTTTATTATTTAGTTTCAATGTGACTTGAATATAGAGTATGAAATTATTATATAATTTTTTTTATTGATGAAATTTATGAAGAGAATTTCCCTATGTAAAGATGTCATTTCAAATCCATATTATCATGAGTGTTTTTGCTCAAGCAAAATTTTCAAAACTCACATAATCATGTGTTGTTAAATTTATATTAAGCAAGTTATGATAAAAATTTTTTTAGATCCCTTAATTGTAAATCCTCAAATCGAAACGCAACCTAAGAGAAAATTCTAACTTCATGTAGGTGAAAAACTTCCCTTCTTTGGATGCACGATTGTCCGACATATGCATCAGTACTTCGGCAGCTCCAACTTATCTTCCTGCCTACCAATTCAAAAACCAAGATAATGAAGGGAATGTTCGAAAATTCAATCTTATAGATGGTGGTGTTGCTGCAAACAATCCGGTATATAATCATTTAGAGAGATAAAGTTAATTTTAAGTTGCATATTTGATGCTCAGCTTTTGACATTTATTTGAAAATCATCCTTATATATCTAATGGATAAAAAATTTTATGTATTGAATTGAATTCGTGAAATTGAGGTCACTTTGATAATCTAGAGCTTAGGATATGGCATGAATTATGTTTGTCATATTGCATTTTCCATCAGTCAAATGACGATAATTGTTTTTTTGAAATATTGAAAGTAGAGGGATTAATATGAAACATTTTAAAGCATATAGATGATTTTGTAAAGAAAAGATCAAAAGTTGAGAACAAAATATGCAATTTATTCTAGAGTTAAAAGTTTTAACACAAGAAAAGCTAATCTTTATAGTGTTTTTCTTTTCTTTTTGGCACCATGGTCCAGACATTAGTAGCCATAAACCAAGTGACTAAACAGGTCTTGAAAGAAAATCCTGATTTCTTCCCGATCAAACCCATGGACTATGGCCGCTTTCTAGTAATTTCAGTAGGCACCGGCTCACCAAAGACAGCAGAAAAATACAATGCTAAAAAGGCCGCCAGGTGGGGCACTCTGGGTTGGTTACATCATGGTGGTTCTGTTCCACTAGTGGATGTGTTTACTCAAGCAAGTGCAGATATGGTTGATGTCCATATTGCTGCGCTATTCCAAGCTCTTCGTTCAGAACATAATTACCTTCGAATTCAAGTAAGAAAATTTCTGGTTTCTCTCTAGGTTTTTATGTTGAATTCATATAAAGTTATTTAGTATTGACTAGTCTTTTGAAATATGACATTAGGATGACACCTTGACCGGGACAGATGCTTCAGTTGATGTGTCTACAAAACAAAACTTGGAAAAACTTCAATATATAGGAGAAAGAATATTGAAGAAACCAGTATCACGGGTGAATTTAGAGACGGGTTTGTCAGAACCAGTCGAAAATGGAGGCACAAATGAGGAAGCTTTGAAAAAGTATGGAAGAACATGCATGCATACACACTTACACAATTACTTGCCATTATATTATATTTATAATCTATATATTATCATAAAAAATATTTCTCACAATACTAATTTCACGTAAAATTTTTGTTACTCACAGGTTTGCAAAAATACTCTCACGAGAAAGGATGCTTCGAGATGCAAAATCTCCACACACGAAAAGGCACTTCTAATGCCGATTACTACATCAGATTATTAATGATCTCCAGTCTCTCTCTCTCTCTCTCTCTCTCTCTCTCTCTCTCTCTCTCTATAAATATATAGTAGTCCAAAAATGGTACCTTAGTTACTCCTGCATAGAAAGAAAGAGAGAAAGAAATGTACATTTATTAATTAAAATGATTCTTTTGATTTTTTGATTTTTTTTTTTTTTGGGTTTAAATTTCTGACTACATTGTGTGTACACTGTACAATTTGACAAGAAAAATAATTCATTATTCGTTCATTCTTTAAGTTATGAAAAAAGTTAGCTGAATATATAGATTTGAAAGTTTGATGCAAAAGCTACAAATACTAGCTATATGTGATTGCTATTTTTTTTTTATTAAATGTGTAATAAGGTGAGCTATATGATTTTGAAGAAGAGCACTACTTCAGAATCTTAATCAAGTCCAAAAACAAAAACATAAAAAAATATAATCAATGAAACCGAAATTAATTTGTGAACCTGCAAAAGCATTGTGACTCGTGAGCAAAATCTAGATTTTAGATAGTTTCGATTAATTTAATCCAATCTCACACCCTATTTGAAAGAATATACTAGAAAATAAGTTGTACCAAATTGGCACTAAATTAACATTTTAGATTTTTTTATATTTTTAATTTTTTATATATATATATATACAAGATAGAATTTTTACTCTATCTTAATCTAAGTGTATATATGTGTAAAACTTCCTCTTGGAGACTTGAACCCCGGCCTTTGCCCATCACACCCTACAAGCATTTAGATTTGGATTTACCATTAATTAGATCTTATTTAATAAATTTAATATGTAAAAATACATTAAAAATGACTATAATTTAAAATTTAACCAAATTTAGTAAACTATATAAATATTTTGAAACTTATTATTGTGACGAGAATAGGAATTTAGATCAAATGTTTAAACATATCAAAATGAGTAAAATCTTAGTATACTTAGTAATATATGAAAGTTCAAATAGTGTATAAAACACTATAAACGTTTAGACCCTCAATAGCAAAATTACCAATTCAAGCTTTATGACAAACAATAAGTGTGTGGAAAATGAACACAAGCTATAAACAGAATTGGTAAACAATTTAAGCCAATTAAAATCACATCCACAGCAGAAAATAAAAGGCAAAGATTAAGGAAAGAGAGATGTAAACACAAGGATAACACACGATGTGTTATCGAAGAGGAAACCGAAGCCCTTGGCGTAAAACCTCTCCGCCGCAATGGTGGCAAGTTGGAACAAACTTAGATCCATCCAAAGCCTTAGGTTGAGACCTAAACGGAGGTTTTGATTTAACAGCCTTTCTCTCCACCTTTTGATTTCTTTTGTGTGGAGGAACGTACACCGATTTGTCCTTAAAGGTAGAACACACAATAGGCACAAGATAGGGTACCACAACATGATTGCAACAAATATTATCATCCCTTTTATCAATGGGTTCAACAATCAAACACTTGACATGCATCTTAAGAGATTCATTTTCACATTTTAACTCATCAACAAGTTTGTTAGACAAAACAAGTTTAGCATCCAAGTCCATATTCAAACATTCAAACTCTTTTAGCTTTTCAAGAGAATCTTCAGCAAGTTTTTTATATTTCTCAACCAATTTGTTGAATTCATTGAGCTTAGCAATCAAATCATCCTTTTCACAAAATAACTTGCTCAAATTCTTTTGAAACTTCTTAGCATTTTTCTTCAAGAGTTTGTCATTTGGAATATCAACAACATCAAATGATTCATGCAACATAGTATCACAATCATGAGGATCCACACTCATAGAGGCATTTTCACAAACACATGACATGCTACATTTATCATCAACCAAATCATACAAAGAGGCATACAAAGCACAATCCATGGCAAATAAACATAAGGGGTCAAGGATCACACTTAGATATTTAAACCACAACAAGTGTACCGCTCTGATACCAATTGAAAGTTCTAATAGTGTATAAAACACTATGAATGTTTAGACCCCCAATAGCAAAATTACCAATTCAAGCTTTATGACAAACAATAAGTGTACGGAAAATGAACACAAGCTATAAACAGAATTGGTAAACAATCTAAACCAATTAAAATCACATCCACAGCAGAAAATAAAAGGCAAAAATTAAGGGAAGAGAGATGCAAACACAAGGACAACACACGATATGTTATCGAAGAGGAAACCGAAGCCCTCGGCGTAAAACCTCTCCGCCGCCCTCCAAGCGGTAAGTAATCCACTAGAAAATGTAGTTGGGATATATGAACAGCAATAGACCCTCCAATCCTAATCTACCTAGTGTACCTAAGCCTTCCAAACTTCTTGTCCAACAAGGTTACGCCGAACCTATTTCTTTTCTAACTTCTCGGATTCCGCTACTTAACCATAGCATCAACCAATGTGAAATTGGTTCCTTCCTAACTGCTTCCCAAAACACCAAATAACCTTCTCACAGTAATGGATATGGTGAGAAAATGTTTTGGTAAAAAGCTTCTCAAGGATTTAACAATGGAGAGGAAGAGAGTAGAGGAATTTGAAGAGTCTCATATGTGAATATTGTAGATGAATCAATCTTGTTTTTCTCTAGGGTTTCTCTCTCAAAATTCTCTCTGGAAGCTCTCTTTCTTTTGTGGGTAAAAGTGGTATATATACTAGGGTGAGAATGGAATGTGAAGAGTCAGGTTTTTCAAAACAGGGTTGGCTCGCAGCTTAGTGTCGCAGCTTGACTGAGTCGCGAGTTCCAGCCGCGAGGTAACTGAACTGCCAGTTGTCCTGTAGTGCTCCAATTAGCATGATGCTTCAACTTCTGGCATGCCTGGCACATGTGCAGCTTCTGGCGGCTTGCAGTCACGAGTCACCCGCAAGATCCAGTCGCGAGTCCCTGTTTTTTTCGCACACTCTTGAGCATTTCTTCACATTATCTCAATCGCTACCCTTACAAGAATCCCACCTAAATACAGGGTTAATAATTGCTGAAATACAAGCAAATTTGGCACGGAATAAAGTCAACAAGATGGTTGATTAAATTCAACCTTACAATATATACAACCATACCTATGAATTGCTCAAAACGAACCCTAAATGACCTAAGAAATGTGACCCAATGCACATCATTATGCATTGTATCTATCAAAAACCAGTGTAATCTTATAATTGAACTTTCTGCATTCCAATCATCATAGGTTGCCACTACTTGTGGAAAAAAATCCAGATTTCAACTAGTGATTAAAATGTTTACTAATTATTGAGCACAACAACTAGACAATATTTGCCCTAAAGTGTGCACATGGACACTTACGCACTACAACTTGAGATTGAAAATCAAGAGAACAATGTTAGAGACGCCTAACATTTTTATATGGTCTCACACTAATAACGTCATTTTATTATACATCAATCATAATATATCATTTCCATTGTTCTAAAAGAAACTGTGAAAAATTTTATATCCCTAGACTTATTGAAATTAAACCAAAAAAGAGTCATTGGATAGAATTTTTATATCCAAAATATTGCCCACCTTAAAATTCCTTTTTGCTAGATGATGAAATCCACTAACCACATTGCCATTAGGATATCACTTCACCAAATTCTTCTTACCTGCAATTCTCCTAGATTAATTCTCAACTACAATTCCTGTATATGTAGCGTCTAAGTTGCAATTTCTTCTTTGCTAAAGCAAGATCACTATAAGGAAATAGAATCCTCTGCTATTCCTGACAATGATAAAGATACATATCAACTCAAACGATATTGAAGAAACCACTATGTATGCATGTGGTCCATATTACAACAATATTAGTCCCATAAAAATGATGAAAATGTTGATTTCTAACCAACGCTTGAAAGCTTAAAGGATTATAAATAGATTGTTACTATGTAGTTTTCGGCAACAAAATTAACCTCCTAGCCCCATAATTATATTCTCATCCCAGTCCCTTATGGAAAAAACAATATCACCACTGCGGCCTTCAACACATGGAAACCTCATTACTGTTCTTAGCATTGATGGAGGTGGAATAAGGGGGATTATTCCAGGAATCATTCTTAGCTTCCTTGAGTCTGAGTTACAATATTGTTATATACCAGCCAGTTGGCACATGTCATCTATGTGTATAAAGTTGAAATATTAGTTTTCAATCTAAAGTTCTTATTTAATAGGAGAAAGAAATCAATCATTGGTAGCTTGCATAATTGCTTTTTCTTTTTCTTTTTTTCCAAATAAAAAATGGGTTGGATTAGTAACTTTCATGAGTTTCATCCCAATATAGTCACTTACAAGCCATGCATGTAGATTAACTTCTAGAAGACCATTTGACAAGCTTGAGCTTTATAAAAATTGACTAAAGTGGTACTACATGATAGTTTTTAGACCCTTTAAAAACACAATTGGATTAATCTAGGTAATTAGTCAAGTTGTTACTTAATCCAAATTAACAAATCTAGGTTATCACAAACAAAACAATCATATCATGCAAAGCAGCGGAAAGATAAATAAGACAATGATATGATCACTCAGGAAACCAAACCGGTAAAAACCTGGGGAGGATTTAACTTAGCTATCCTCAAGGTAAACCTGAATCTACTATGAAAGAATCGAAGTTGTTCAATAGAACTTAGACCACTAACATCCTATTGCTACCCACCAGTAGAAATTTACTGACACAACCACGTGCAAGCTCCAAAATCACGGATTCCTTCTTTCTTGCATTCTCTAGTAAGTACAAGCACACCCGCTTGTGTTTCTTTAAGTTCTTATGACAGCAGCTGAAAGATCATCAAACTCTTGAAGAAATCTCCTTCTTGATAATCCTAAGCTTGTGTAAAGGAAAGCTCCTCACAGATTTCACAAGAGATTTACACAAATAGCAATATGAGCAACACTAAAACGTGGCTAAGGTTTGCCTTTTATACCTAGGGCAAATTAGAAAACCCTAAACGTTTTAAAACAAACTAGTATTGAGTTGGAATTCTGCAGAAAAACGCCTCTGACCCAATTTTCGATTGATCGAGCCTAAGCTTCGATTGATCGAACCAGGCCAAGAAGCTTAAATGATTCCTGCATCAGCTTATTCCAACTTTACAAAAATGAACCAACTTTGAGCAAGTTTAAACACGACTAAACATCTTGTTTTGATCATGGTTTGCCAACAATACACATTAGAGTTCTAAATACATAAAATCCAAAGTCTTTAGAACCTAACACTACATATAAGTTATTCAAAATAGTAATGGCAATTAACACATGACTGTTTTTTTCACATGGTTTTTTTTACATTTTTTGGCTTATGGTGCAGAAAATTGATGGCCCCGAAGCTAGAATTGCAGATTATTTTGATGTGATCTCAGGGACAAGCACAGGAGGTCTTGTGACTACCATGCTAACTGCACCAAATGAAAACAAACGCCCCATGTATGCTGCAAAAGACATCAAGGCCTTCTATTTTGATAATGGACCTAAAATCTTTCCTCAAGACCGGTAACAATTGAGCCTCAATGTTTTTCATGCTATCACTATGTCTTCTTCCATATTAAATAACACTATACTAATCTGCTTAACCAACAGTTCTCCATTTGCTCAAGCAACAAAATTGATCAAAACCATAACAGGACCAAAATACGATGGAAAGTATCTTTATTTTCAGCGCTCTCGATATATTTGTATCCATGCCTTAATTAGGTAAAGAACCATGCACACTTTGATTCCTTACTTTCAAATATATGCATTGGAACCTCAGCTGCCACAACATATTTCCCTGCCCATAATTTTGATACCGAAGATCACTCAACTGGAAGAGTGAGAAAATTCAATCTTATTGATGGTGGTGTAGCTGCTAATAATCCGGTAATAAGTTTAATATACGTCACTTTTTTATTCTATTTGAAGTCATACTCTCTTAAACATCAATATCATTGTCTAATTTTCATATGATCCTATAGGCTTTAATCGCCATTGGCGAAGTGACAAAAGAGATTAACCGGGGAAGTCCTAACTTCAGTTCCATAAAGACAGCAGATTATGGTCGATTACCGATTCTATCACTAGGAACTGGTTCAACAAAAGTTGACGAGAAATACACTGCCAAAGAAGCAGCTGGGTGGGGTATATTCGGGGGGTTAACTAGTGGTCACTCTGCCCCATTTGTGGATGTGTTCACTCAAGCAAGTGCTGATATAGTGGACTTTGCATTTCTGTTGTTTTTAAAGCTCTCGATTGTGAAAATAACTACCTCCGAATTCGGGTAATAATTAAACTTAATAGTTAATACCCATGTTGGCACATTAATATGAGAGTGATAAATTAGTTACCTCTTGTTCTAAAAGTTTAAAGTCTATGGAAAAAGACAACTTTAATCATTTAACAATTATTTTAACATTGACATTTCAGGATGATACACTGAAGGGAGAAGTGTCTTCTGTTGATATTTCCACCAAGGAGAATATGGAAAATCTTGCAAAAGTTGCCGAAGGATTATTAAAGAAACCGGTCTCAAGGGTGAATTTAGAGACGAGTAATTTGGAGCCTTCTAAACATGAGACTAATGAGGAGGCTATCATAAGGTGTAAGATTATTCAAATTTTTGCAGAGTACAAAAAAATCTACATTGTTAATAATAACAATAGCTTTTATCTAAATAATGCAGGTTTGCAAAGCTACTCTCAAAAGAGAAGCACTGTTGCGAAACCTCATCACTGTAGAAATGATATACGAAACGCAACTGATGTTAATCTAAGAACTGCAGAAATGATATTGTATGTTTTTAGACCCTTTAAACACAACCAGATTAACCTAGTTATTTAGCCAAGTGATTAACTTAGGTAAATTATGCAGATCTAGGTTAACACATATAAATCATATCATTGACAAGTGCGGGAAATAAAGAACACAATAATATGATAACCCAGGAAAACCAAACCGGTAAAAAATTTGGGGAGGATTTAACCTAGCTTTCCTCAAGATAAAACTGAATCTATTATGAAAGAATTGAAGTTTACATAATAGTGACTTAGACCACTAACATCCTATTACTACATTGAGTAGGAAACTTACTACCACGACCTCATAATAGCTCCGAGTCCACGGACTACTTCTTTATTGAATTCACAGCAAGTACAAGCACCCCCGCTTGTGTAACTTTGAGCTCTTATTGCAGCAATTGAATCAATCACCAAGTTCTTGACATAATCTTGAATCTTGGAAACCCTAAGTATGTGTGAAGGCAAACACCCCTTGATCTCACAAAAGATTCACACACACAGCATAAGGAGCAATTAAAAAACGTGGCTAGGGTTTTCCTTTTTATACTTAAGACAAAATATAAAACCCTACACGTCAAATGGGCTTAGGCTGAGTTGGAAAATTTTGCAGAAAAACAATCTACACAAGCTTCGATCCGTCAAGTCTAATTCTCGATCGATCGAGCCAGGCAAATTTAACCAATAAATTCTGCCGTACACTCTATTCCAACTTTACACATAAACACACTTTGAGCAAGTCTAAAACAAAACTAAAACCTGTTTTGATCATGGTTTGTCAACATTACAAAATGAAGTTCTAATACATTAGTTCCTAATTACTTAGAACCTAACAGATATAAAGTTAATGTAACATATTTCCATGGAACTTTGAACCAGCTTCCAGTGCAATGAAATGGAACTTTGAACCAGCTTCCAGTGCAATGAAATGGATCCTAGTCCGTAATTTGCTTGAGTCCTCTTGTTAAAGGCTAAAAGATTGTGTATTAAGCTGTATAAAATAAAGTATAAAGGTCTGCCTTTTATATAGATAGACAAGATACGTTATATAAGTAATATAAGTGTAGTACAAGAAACCTTGAATAATTGGCCTAAGCACCTTGCGAGCTTATATTCTAAGAGTCTCTCACAAACTCATTTGGGTGAGTGGAGACCAACTTGAATTTGGCAGCTAATGCACGAAAACATCTTGATGGAGGAGGCTTGGTAAAGATATCTGCTAGTCTTCTGACAAACAGATTGAGCTATAAGTTTTAATGTATTATTTATTATTGTTGTTGTTCTTGTTTTTAGTATTTACTCTAATTGGTGTTTGGTTTATCCTGAGTTGGATCTATAGCCATCCATGTGAATTGTATTGTCTTTGCTCTGGCTTCAAGCCTTCAGCCATTCATAAAAAAATGTCTTGCGGCCGGGTATGGGCGCTCTTACACTTATCAAGAAAGTTATTGTTAATATTATCAGTTTGTGCAATCAAAATTGGGCAATAGAAGACTCATCTTTCACAATTTACTTTTCTGCTTCCACTTTTGTGCATTTTCCTAATATAGAAACAAAGAAAGTCAAGATTTAAACCTTTTTTTTTTTTGGGTGAAAAAGCTTTAAACCTTTAGTAATATATCATGAGTCACACTAATGAGTGCCCTTAGGGCAATGATTAATAATTTATTTTAGGAAAGTTTTGACATCACTTTTATAGGAAATGGAAAAAACTGTCAAAAAATTAATTTTTTTTTTTCTTTTCCTATAAAAATTTTCTTTAAATAAATTATTAAAACATTAACCTAAGAGCATCCGTGAGCATTTTCCTTTAATATATACCACCCGTGTACTTGCTTTTACGAATGTTTTTATTTTATTTTTTATTTTATTTTAGGCGAAAAACACATTTTAGTCCTTACATTTTTAGGCGATTCCCATTTTAGTCCATAAATTTTATTTTTACCGCTTTTAGTCCCTATCCTGAAAAACGATTCCATTTTAGTCCCTACTGTTACATCAGAAATGGTTATTGCAGACGTGGCAAACGGCAAAGTTAAATAATAATAAACTAATGTCCACGTGGCCTAAATTAATAATAAAAAATATTTTTTAATGTCACATCAGCATCTAAATTAAAAAAAGTAATTTATTGATTTTAACTAAATAAAAAAAATTAAAAACAGAATTAAAAACTAAAAATCTTATGAATTGAGATCTAAGTGTGTCTTGAACAAGAACACAAACCCAGATCCAAGAACACAAACCCAGAAATTATTAAAAAAAAAAAAAAAACTAATCAAAGCCAGAAATTCCGATCTCAAAGCCAGAAAGTACAACATTTGAAAACTGAAACGCTTCTAGTGGCACAAACCGCAGTATCAGTAAACTAAATCACTACTAGGATTTTATGTGAAGTTTCAAAAACAATCCTCATTACTTTCAAAAGCAAACTATCTAAATAAACAACACAACACAACAAAAATAGAAAAATAGAAGCTCCCAACTGCGAACCAATAGAATAAAACTTACGATGCATAATATATGGTGGGTGCTGCCTTTTTCTTTTGATTCTTGTTGTTTGCTGCAGATTGAGTTGGGTCCAAATTTAAGAACTAAATTCCCACTCTCTTTAAAACCCTAGCACATTAAGGCTATAACTTTCAAAATCAATCTTGAAAATCTTTGTTGTACCTGAAGGTTCCACTTCTGGAACAAATCCACCACCGTGAGCGAGAGGATCGATGAAAGCCTCGAGATTGGGCTTGGAGTGAGTGAGATTGGCGAACTGGTTCTTCAATTTACAGCTTTGCTGCCAAGCGAGAGTGGAGCAGAGAAGCGAGAGCGATTTTCCGGTACTGGTCGGGGACTCAAGGAGCGCGTGACAATGGTTCTCTCTGGGCTCGATCTAGAGTCGAGATGACCCGACCCATGAACGCGAGCTGCGACCCGTACGGCTGGTACGGGAATTCGACTTGGATGCCTCCTTGAAGCACTGTACGGACCCATAGCCTCCATAGGCGAGATCGGCGAGGTGGGTAGGCGAGATCGGCGATGTGGGCACTCGACTCCATAGCCTTTGACCCCATAACTCACCGATCTCGCCTGCCCAGCGCCGATCTCTCTTCTCCCTTACATTTTTTTCTTTCTTCCTCCACTCCTCACTGATCTCGCCTGAGTTTTTTCTTTCTTTTGCCGATCTCGCCTGAGTTTTTCTTTTGTGGTTGTGGGTTGATTTTCTTGGCCTGGGTTGTTGTGGGTTTTAATGTTTTATTTTTGTGGTTGTGGTTGGCTTTGAGATCGGAATTTCTAGCTTTGATTAGTTTTTTTTTTTTTTTAATAATTTCTAGGTTTGTGTTCTTGGATCTGGGTTTGTGTTCTTGTTGTTCTTGTTCAAGACACACTTAGATCTTAATTCATAAGATTTTTAGTTTTTAATTCTGTTTTTAATTTTTTTTATTTAGTTAAAATCAATAAATTAATTTTTTTTAATTTAGATGCTGACGTGACATTAAAAAATATTTTTTATTATTAATTTAGGCCACGTGGACATTAGTTTATTATTATTTAACTTTGCCGTTTGCCACGTCTACAATAGCCGTTTCTGATGTAACGGCAGGGACTAAAATGGAATCGTTTTTCAGGATAGAGACTAAAAGCGGTAAAAATAAAATTTAGAGGCTAAAATGGGAATCGCCTAAAAATGTAGGGACTAAAATATGTTTTTCGCCTTTATTTTATGGTCTTCTGTGATGTATGTTGATGCGTCTTTTTCAAATGTTGTCATCATGCTTATTCCTAATGTGGTAACCTAGACAACTCTCTCAAAAGTTTGACCATGTCTTTTACCAAAAAAAGAAAAGAAAAAAAAAAAAAAAAATTTGACTATGTCAACTGGGAAATTTACCAAAACTAAGTATCGTAGCTGTAAGACTTACTTCTTTTCCTTTTGATAGAACAATCAAATCTTTTAAGAATGAATTTGGATTTGTAAAATGGTATAGATACATAGGGTCAATAATTCAACACGATTTGAAGACAAAATGCATAAGGCCAATAGAATTATCAAGTTTTTCACATTTCCTTTAAGCATTAGATGTAATTGAATTGTACACATTTGTTTGAATGGTTGAATTCTAACAAGTACCCCAAATGATTTTTCAATGATATGATCACCGGTTGGGTGTACATGTTTGTTATTAAAGTCATTCATTGAATGATAATGATAATAATGAGTAATTAATCATTGGGCTTAGATCTTTTGAGTTAAATGTGTCTTTATATATTATATTAATTACTCAATGAGTCTCTTTAAAGTGTTTATCTCTCCAACATCACCATTATGTTGGGAAGATAATACTTAGGAAAACTCCAATTGAGTCCAAAGTGTTTATCTCCCCAACATCATCATCATGTTGGGAAGATAATATTTGGGAAAACTCCAATTGAGTCCTTAATATGACACAGGAGCTCCACTATATATATATATATATATATTAATTTCTCAACTTCCTTTTTTTTTCTCTATATGAACATTTTACTCACATGTATATATCCAACACATCAGGCGCCGCCTTTTGCGAATTAAATTAACATGTAAAATGCAAGTTTGACTCTTTTGTTATTCTTGAATGTTGCAGCCATTGTATGTAGCAAAAGCAAAGCTTGAGAATAATAATAAATTTAATTTTAGCCACTAGGTAGGGATTAACTTGGGGGTAGCCATTCAAGACCACCTTTGTTAGGCCTGTTGCCGAACCAGACCCATATTGCCTTTATGGTCTAACCAAACTCATGCTTACCTACAATTCTTCTAAAGTGGTCTCACCTACAATTCTCACTTACAGTGACCATAGCCTAAAGGGACAATTTTTGTGACAAAGTAAGAGGCAATGCTTGTATTCACACGAATAACTACATTGGTTTGTGAATTTTCAGTATATATGTACGTAAGCAATATCAGAAAAGGTACAAGTTATTGGTCAAATTTGAAACACTTTGATCCTATGACTTTCTTTTAGGGCTTGTGGCCCAATCCAATGACGCGGATGAAATTTGAACAAGGAGATGACTGAGGAGTACTATAAATACACATACTTCCGTGAAAAGAAGACATATCAAGTCATATAATCCTCTCTTTTTAACTTCCTTAAAAGTTCTTAGTTTCTCTAAAGCTCTTAAATCCTCTCTCTCTCTCTCTCTCTCTCTCTCTCTCTCTCTCTCTCCTTACCTGCATCTTTATCCCAATGGGCTCAACAAATGTACCCCTACAACCTCCAACTTATGGAAACCTAATCACTGTTCTCAGCATTGATGGTGGTGGAATAAGAGGGGTTATCCCAGGAACTATCCTTAGTTTCTTAGAATCTGAACTTCAGGTAGAAAAATATATTATATATTAATCATACATGTTTCATGCCACAAACCTAAAGAAATTCAACACTTTTTTTCATTCACTAGTGAAGATGCAATCTTTCTATGTACTTACTCTATATTTGCTTATGTATGGTGCAGAAACTGGATGGTGAAGATGCAAGAATAGCAGATTATTTTGATGTTATCTCGGGAACAAGCACAGGTGGTCTTGTCACTGCCATGCTAGCTGCTCCAGATGAAAATAACCGACCTGTCTTTGCTGCCAAGGATATCAAGGATTTCTACCTAAACCACTGCCCTCGTATCTTCCCACAGAACAGGTAAAAATTAGAGTATGAGATATAAAAATATCAATAATCTATATATATATATATATATATATATATCTGTTTGGTTATTGACTTGACCCCATTTGTTTGGGTTTTTAACATGATATTATTTTTTCCAAATTGCAGTTGTCCAGTACTTCCTCATCTTACAAAGATTATCAAAGCTCTAGCTGGACCAAAGTATGATGGGAAATATCTGCATAACCTTGTTAAGGAAAAACTAGGACGTACAAAATTGCAACAGACATTGACTAATGTTGTTATTCCAACATTTGACATCAAAACACTCCAGCCAACCATTTTTTCTAGCTATGAGGTTTGTCTTCTTCTCATTAAAATGGTTTTTTAATTGGTTACCCCAGTACTTTTCTTTTTCTTTAATTTCCACAATATATGTAGTGGTTCGGATTAACCCTGGATAAGAAAGTGACTGCAAGTGATGAAGCTGAATTGTACTAACATTTACTTTGATTTGGTCATGAAAACAGGTAAAGAACAACCCAAGCATGAATGCCTTACTCTCAGATATTTGCATAGCAACCTCAGCTGCCCCAACTTATCTTCCAACTTATTACTTTGAAACTGTAGACCCTGAGGGAAATGTGAGAGAATTTAACCTTACAGATGGTGGTGTTGCTGCTAATAATCCGGTATGTCTTTTTCAAACTTCACGACTCCTAATGATTATTATATATAATAAATTTCCTAATATTTTTTTAATATATAGCTATTTAAAAAATAAGAAATTTAATCATTTAATCGTTATTCTAATATTACTAAATTGGTGCAATCTCAGGCTTTACTTGCCATTGGTGAAGTGACAAAGCAGATCCTTCGAGGAAGTTCTGACTTCTTTCCAATAAAACCAATGGACTATGAAAAGTTTTTGGTGATATCATTAGGAACTGGCTCAAAAAAAGCCGAAGGAAAATACAGGGCACACCAAGCAGCTAAGTGGGGCTTGCTGGACTGGTTAACAAGTGGTGGTTCCACCCCAATTATTGATGTATTTTCTCACGCAAGTGCAGACATGGTTGATGTCCACCTCTCTGTGGTTTTTCAAGCCCTTCATTCTGAGAAAAATTACCTGCGGATTCAGGTACATATATATCATTTAAACCTTCCATAACCAGAAGAAATACATAAGAAAATACTACAACTATTACATGTCAATGAATGTAATTAATGACACATCAATAATGTAATAAATAAATTTCTTAATTACTTTTTGGGTGATACTAAGGATTAATACAAATTTTATTACAAAGATCATGCAAATTGATGTTCACCAATCGAGTTCTTCTACAAGCAAAACAAAATCTCACAACATTTTCTCAACAAGTTGAGGTGTCAATTCATCATAAGTCAAAATAAAATAAGATTATATATAGATCAACTACAACTAAAAATAAAAATGTTATAAAAATATTATGAGATTTTTATTGCATATTGTGACTTTCTCATCATGAATTAAAAAAATAATTTAAACATTTATTTATTATATGCTAAAGTGACTCTAATCACATTTATTATTACGTTAGTGTGAAAACATTTTTATAGTAAAATTAGTAAAAACTATGATATTGTTCTTACTTTTTTTGTTTTGTATTTAATAAAACAAAACATAATTAACATTGAAGTGACACATTGGTATAGATGTGTTATGTAATAAAATTCGTGGTATAAAGTCAAAAGTTCTTGTTCACTTAATTAACGTAGACAAGTTTGAATCAAAACAATGCAGGACGATACCTTGGTTGGGACAGTAACTTCTGTGGACGTGGCCACAAAACAAAATATGGATGATCTTGTGAAAGTTGGTGAAGAGTTGCTAAAGAAACCAGTTGCTAGGGTGAACTTGGAGACAGGAATTTATGAGGCTTCTAACCATGAAACTAATGAAGCTGCCCTCATAAGGTACTAAAAATAAATATATCAAGCTGTTATTATATTCTAGAATTTCTTTAGAAAAGAGTTTTGTTTTTAGTTTTCACATTAAGCTAATGCAAAAGCATATAATGTTGTTGCAGGTTTGCAAAATTACTCTCCCAAGAGAGGCACCTTCGGCATGCAAGGTCCCCCGTTGGACATGCTTATCAAGTTACCAGTACTCACAAAACAAATGGTCTTAGTAGACTAAGCATATAATTCTTTTGTTAATGTTATATTAAAGGTTGAGATTATATCTAATGCATCAATACACTTGACATATTAAAATGCGAACATATGTTCGTATCTCAACATGTCTAGTGTATTAGTGCATTGGACTTAAGCCGTGTCTTTGTATTAAAGTATAGTAATATCGAGGATGGGACACAAAAATCCCACCTTTTGATTCTTTGGTAGTATTAGTTTGAATAAAATGTTGGGTAAAATAACTCGACACCTACACAAATGTTTTATTTTTTTGGTGGGCGATTTGTAATTGACAAATGAAAGCCAATTTAGCTTCCATGTATTCTTTTTGTTAATTCAAAAGTATTTTTTTTACGTCTCGTTTCTTTAGTCAAATTTCTGAACACTTTAGTCCTTGTTTTGTAGTGAAGTTTTTCATGGCTCGTGCGTGCATGTAATTGTATGGGTTACGACTTACGAGGAAAGAGAAGAAGAGAGAGCTTTCAATAAATGGTAATATGATCAAATTTCCACAATTGCGTGACCAAGAAAATAAAACTCTCGTCCTTGATTTCACCATTAGTGGTTGGAAATTGAAATAACAAACAATGACTTTAGTGATGATGACTTTGTTGAATCAACCAGGAAAGTGATTTACTTAATAGATTAATCAACCTTTTAATAATATCACCAAATCCAGATATTTCCAAAACTAGTTGAAATTATGTGAGCGTGCTATCACCTTTGAAAAGCTGTTTTTACTTTGAAGTGAGAGCGCTATCCATACCCACTAATTATACATTCAATTTTGTGTTCGAACATGGGCCATGAAATCTTCAGAGAATTGTATGTAAATTCAAGACAAATGAGCCAACCATCCATAACAATCAATGCGGGGCTGCGTAATAATTGTTGAGGGGGAAATTGATGTCCTCAAATGAAATATGGAGAGGCCAAGTCAAAACTCAACATTGGGCTTTAAGATGATACCCAAAGGCTTTTAGTGTAGTGACAAGTCTATCTAAGCAAGAAATAAAAGGTTCACCTTAGCAAGAACAACATTAGGGCCCAATAAAACACTTCATAATAGTTAATTAATAGATTATCGATCCTGTTACAACAATGCAAGAAAATAAAAGGGTAAAATTAAACTTATAGTCCAGCAGTCAATCATTGAACAAATTTAAGAAGGTGTTCACTTTAGGAAGTCCTTATGTGTCTCGGTCAAAAGGGTCTAGGGTACTTTTTGCTACTACTACATCAATATAAGGGAAAATTTTCATTGTTACAAATACATTATATCCTTCAATAATTGGAAAAACAAAAAGTAATGATCAATGGCTCCATGGTGAGAAGAAAGGAGTTATTTGGCATAGTGTGAAGGGAGAGAGATTCCAGCTTAATGCAGTAGATATTGAACCAAGATTCTTGTGGGATCTGTATATGGGGTATAAGTGGGGTAGTAAAAGTTGTTTTAAATGAGTGAGTGGGTGTGTAAGCTTGTAATGGAATGGTGGAAATAATGCTAAAACCAGGTCTTTAATGGGGAAGAGGGTTGTGAGTGTGGATATGTAGAAAAGGGAAAAGGAATGTTTGAGGCTAAGTGAGTGTGGGCTGAGAGGGATGATTTATGAGCTAGGGAAAGCTGAACTACAAGCTGAAATATGGCAAAGCAATAAGAATAATAGAATTTTCAGAGGGTTTGGTATGTGTTTGTGGGGCTGATGTGATTACCCTTTTATAGTGGAGCTTAAAGGGGGGGGGGGTGATTAGCAAGAATCAAAAAACTTAGGGCTGGTCAGGAGGCAAAATAGCAGACTGCTCATCCTAAGATTTGGTTATAAATGGTAGATTTTCTTTTGGGCTGCCTTACTTCTTTGGGCAATATGACACATGGGTGAATATTTGGGTACTCTTGCATTAAATGCTGAGATTTCTGAGGTTGTGTCCAGCCAATAGGATTAGGGCAGGTATTAAGGAAGAATCTTGGTGTTGCAATTGAGATTTGGACCCTAGAGAGTAGGATTCAACACCCCAAGTCTGGTATCAAATTTTGAGCCTACTTCAGAGGGTTCCGCTGGAGATCCCTTTATGCCCTCCAAACCACATTTCCTAAATTTTCTACTTTAGGATTCATGGGCTTGGCACATGAACCAGTTCTTGAACATTTTTGGCATTTATAGAATTGATTTGTTGAGACTTAAGTAATTGGGTTTTGGCTTCCTTCCACTGGAGATAGAGCTTTGAGGAAGATGATGAAATTCCATTACTTATTAGACTTTAGTTGTTAGTACAACCTCTGGACATTGTTTACGTCAGGGAGATGGTAGTAGAAAGTTGATGGGACAACCCTTAGTCCGTTCTTAGAGATTCGGTTGTCCCTTGAGGAAATCTCCAGCTGAACCTTGGTCAATGATGAACAAGAAGGAAGCTAGCTGGCTGGTTCAGTCCTTTGCCTTGGCTAGAACTTTGGATTGGGCTTATTCATGTGGACTAGACCCTTTTGCTGGGCTATGCTTATGTCCCTTTTCACTTGGGCTTGTTCTCCTTCTATCACATATTTCAACCTACAAAATGGACATTAATGACACAATTGCCTTGGGTTTTCATCCCTTGTGGACTTTTATTGTTAGTGGATATTAATGTAGTTTGGGTTTTGATAGATATTTGTAATAGATCTTTGGGGAATGAATGTAATATAATAGCATAAGCTTAATTATTTCAAAATGCTTCTTTAATAATATTTATCATTTTGAAATGACGAATTCCATATCATAAGTAATGTTTATGGTTCCCAATAATCATGTCATAATTTAAATGACAAGCTTATAGGATGAATAATCATCATAGAATTATGAATAGTGACTGTGGAATAAAATAATCATAATTTCTCATGAATTTGGAAACATATGAGCATTCAAGCTTCTTTTTTTTTAAAACAATTGTGGTTATGGGCATAGGTAATTTGATCATATGGTATTTCCCAAGTATTAACAATATTGGATTTTTTTTCTAAATAATACCAATATGAATCGGGTTTTTTAATGTTGTCAATAAGAATTGGACTTTTAGATATTGCTAGTGAGAACTAGGCTTTTTGATATTACTAGTAAGAACTGGGATTTTTTTATATTGCCAATAAGAACTGTGCTTTTTAATGTTGCTAGTGAGAACTGGGCTTTTTGAAATTGTTGGCGAGAATTGGGCTTTTTGATATTGTCAGTGAGAACTGGGCTTTTTTAATATTGCTAGTAAGAACTAGGCTTTTTGATAGATAATTCCCCATGGACTTGAATCATGGTTTTTGATCATGGGATTTGAACTCCTTTAATAAAATAATTTGGGCGTATGTATGAACTATAGGCCTCACAAAATATTTGGTCTTGTAATATTTTATATTTGTGGCCCAATTTAGTGGTGGCATGGAGAATAGTTGTGGGTTAGCATAACAATAGGGCAAAAATATTTGGAGAAGCCCAATGATTTGTTGGTGATGTTTGAAAATAAATGAGTGGGATTTAAGTAAAAATAGGCATAAATAAGTGTACCCTAACAATAATCTTGCTAGATAATGGCTTTGTCTAACATTGTCAAATAAATACATCATAAAAGAATAGACTGGACATGAGTTTATAATCAAAGGGTCATGTTAGCAGTGCCTTTAGGGCAGGGATGGACCTAGAAGGGGTCCAGGCTCCCTTGGTCTAATTTTTTTTTTTTTTATTAGGTATAATTTGCCTATTTTAAGGTTGGGCGTCTCTCTTCCAAAGCCTTGGCCCCCTCCCCTAACAGCCTAGACAGCTCAAACCAAAAGAAAACTAAAAACTCACCCACAATTACAGCTTATAGCATTATACAAACCAAATTCAAGAGGGGGGGGGGGGGGGAAGAGATGGAGAAAGTCAAGAGATAGAGACTGAGAGATTAGGGATAGAGCCTTTGCTACTGGCGGTTATGTGCAGCAGCTTCGACCTCTGACTTTACTACTGCTTAGCTGTTAAGGGCCTTTTTTTTTTTTTTTTCTTTGTCTTTGATATGTGCGCTGTTGGGTAAGAATAAAATTATTTTGTTTAAAAGTTTTTAAAGGGTTGGGTTGTTTGTATTGGGTAAAATTGGTTAATTAGGCTTAATTTTTTTAAGTTTTACTATTGGTTATTTTTGTTGTTAGGCTAATTTTTTTGGGCTTGTATATTTTATTTTAGATTTTAGATTTATAATTTTTTTTATGGTCTTTAAAATGAGGAAAATGCTAGAAGTACAAATTTTTTTACAAATTGCTAATGTGATGAGTGGTTACTTGATGCTGCGGAAGCTTGAAGAAAGCACACGCAATGCTCTCTTGGTGGAATAAAAACTAAACTATTAGCTTTTAGTAGTAAACCTCAAATCCACAAGGGGTTTTCCTTGAATTCACAAGAAAATAAACTGGAATCTACCAGAGAGAAAATTTGACAAAAGTTTGTGTTTATTGATAATGTTAGTTTTTAGACCCCTTAAAACACAATTGGATTAACCTAGTTAATTAGCCAAGTTGTTACTTAGTCCAAATTCCAAATCTAGGTTATCACAATCAAACAATCATATCATGCATAGCAGCGAAAAATAAATAAGACAATGATATGATCACCCAGGAAAGCCAAACCGATAAAAAACCTAGGAAGGATTTAACCTAGCTATCCTCAAGGTAAAAAGCAAATCCACTAGAAAGAATCGAAGTTCATACAATAAGACTTACAAGCCCCCACGCTCGACTTCTTATTGCTACCCACCAGTAGAACTTACTGACACGACCACGTGCAAGCTCCGAATCCACGGACTCCTTCTTTCTTTGGCCTTTGCAAAACACAAACACCCCCGTTTGTGACTTTGAGATCCCACTCAAAGGTTTAGCAACACAAAATCACCTGTTTGTGACTCCAAGATCACTCTTGAAGGTTTAGATCATCAACACCTTTGATGACAAAAGAAGGTAGCAACTTCTACAATACTGGATCTTGAGATTCTTCAAGGAATAATACCGGTAGAAGACATAAAAGAGCTTTTTAGGAACAAAACCCTAAATACAAAAGAGGCACACTCTTTTCTCTCTGAAAAGCCACATAAAAACATGCTTAGGGTTTCCTTTATATACTGGGAGAAGTAGATTAGAAACTCCAATCCTTAATGGGCTTGAACTGCTGTTTGGGCTTAATTAAAATTCTGCAGATACGACTTTCGATCGATCGAGCCTGTCTTTCGATCGATCGAACCAAACAGATTATGAAATCTTCTTCTTGTAGCTTGTATGTTTTTGAATCTTGATTTGAATCACCTTGAGCATTGTCTAATAATACCTATAGCCTCTAAGATCTATATCTAGACAAGTTTGTGTTCACAATTTGCCAATTGTTCTAAACATTTAAAACCTAACAAACTCCCCCTTTGGCAATTCGTGACAAAACTTTCATACAAAATGAAATGCTCAAATACAAGAACAACCCAATACAACAAAATGCCCAATTACATTACAAATCCCAATCTAAGACTCCTAACCTAGAAGTTGCAAGAGGAGGTAGAAGGTATTGATCAGAATGCACTTGTCTTTTCTGAAACACTCAACAAACACATCACCACATGTGTGGAAAGAAAGACATATAAACAATAATATGAAACAAAATATAAAAAAATAAACTAACTCTCCCCCTAAGTTAGATACAACAAAAAGTTTTTTATATTCTCCCCCTAAACAAAGCAAACAGGTCATCTATGTCTCCCCCTTTTTGTCACGTATTGACAAAGTCTACGTAATCAGAAGGTAGACAGAAAATATACGCAACAGAGTAAGAGAAAATAGAGACAACTCCCCCTATGAAGAACAACAACTCCCCCTAAGAACCACAAAGGTTAAAAACAAACTTCTCCCCCTATAAAAATAGGAAAAACAAAACAAGTTTTGGGAAAAACAGTTTCGGGGAAAAATAAAGGGGTTGGGGATAAATAAAAAGACATAAACCAAGTTTAAAAAAAAAAAAAACTAAGTTGAGGATACACATGAAGAAAAAATATTATCTCTTTCAATAAAATGCAAACATGGCACTATGTGACCCATAAACAGTTGCATGAGTAGAGAAAATATTTGCACATTAATTATCCACCATATCTCTTAAGAAAAATATTTTCTACAGTTTACACATAAAAAAATAGCATATACTAAAAAGTACATAACTCAAAAACTTAATCAATCAATTTTTAAATCAAGTTTAGTACCCAATATAGCAAAGTGTATGCATGTTATGTGTGAAAACAATGAGAGATATGACTGCAAAACTGCAAGATGGATATATAAAAAATCAATGCAATACATGTGAATCCTAAACATAAATGATGCATGGAAAAATCAAATTTTTGAAAAACAGAATAATTTAATGCAGAAACTCCTCAAATCACAATATTTCATGAATGAATTGCATGAGTATGAGATTAAAAGTTTTTCAAAAAACACTTGAATTCAACCTAGATCTTTCAAAAACAAGATTTTCAATCAATTTTTTCTCAAATCTCAAACTTTAAACACATTTTACATTAAAATCAAGGAACTTTTAATCTTGGATGGCCACAACAAGATCACACACAATATAATGTACCAAGTTTAGTAAAGAGTAACTTGTGTAGTGTGTGCAACTAGCAAAAAATTGAGATACATGTGAGGTGATATGTGAATACCAATCAATCACAAAGTTTACAAAATTCATCACATAGAATTTAAAAGAGACTATCACCTAAAGAGTTATATCATATAACTCTCACATCTCCTAGAACATAAGCTTGTAATCATGTAAGTTTCTTGAATTTTGCCTCATAATATACACACCAATTTTAATTATGTGATTTGGCATCAAGCTTAATAGTACATACCAATTTTAAGCATTAAGCAATTAAACCGAGGCTACACCTTATGTTCTTTTTGTGCATGTGCTACACTTTCTAGAGCACAAAATCTTATTATATGCACTAAGGTGTTCATGATTGGCTAGTGAACAGTGGTGAGATGATTATTTATGCCTTTCTCTAAAGGTTCAAGTCCGACAGTCAAAGACATGTGACTTCAAGATCAAGACAAAATGATCAAAACCATAAACATCTTTCTCACACAACATGCACTACAAAGTTTCAACTAGTCAAGTGCAATAAGTAAGCTCATCAACGCTAAACAAGGTATATAAACATGTTATGTAAAGATAATATGGTCAATCCTTTATTATAAATCCAAGATGTGAAATACAAGACACAATAATCTTTTTGGTAAAAAAAATTATGATTGAAAACAAAAAGCACATATTATGCTAAATGAATAATGCAAATGCAATGCATGATAGTGCTTAACTAAGCTATAGAGGGTACACAAACAAGAAATATCAATTTCTTAATTAACCCTTGAGTACATGTACAAACTAGTACATACTCACATAAAATCAGAAATAGCTTAGCTCTTATTTAACACATACTGTTCAAGTTTCTCCACAATGTCAAGCATGTTCTAAATCAAGAGAGAGATATCATAATTCATGTAATCCTCAAGAAAAATAAAACAAGACACAAAAATAAAATATTTTTGTCTTTTTGAAAAATTTTCAATGTTTTTAGATTTTTTTTATTAAATAAAAAAAATTCTAAAAGAAACAAAACAACCAAAAAACAAAAACAAGGCTTGTCCACAAACAATTGAAAAAATTAAATCAGGAACAAGTCAGCAACACTCACCTTGGAGAATCTTTTCTCACCCATATAGCACGAGTCTTCGGCTTTGTAGGTGAAAATCCATGAGAAACAGAGTGTATTTGAGGGATTACACCAATTTTCTGAGAAAGACTAAAATCTTGCAAATTCCTTTCACAAGCCAACAAGCTTAAATTTTTCAAAATAATATGGAACAATTTATATGGACTTATGGCAGGAGAAATATCATCACATATCATAGATTGAAACACAGAATGCTTAAATTTCAGTTTATGACAATTAGGATGAATGTGACTACAAACACCACAAAAGTGGCAAATAGGAACAAATTTAGGAACATCAGTATTCCTAACAACAAATCTAGTCCCAGATTTTGGTTTTTGCCTCAACAAAGAACAATTTGGTCTAATATGACCAACAACACCACAAAGGTGACAGGTAGGCACAAAAACAGATTTATTGTGCTCTTTAATAGTAGGTTTAGATTTAGATTTAGAAACTTCAGCGTCTACATCAGAACTTTTACCTTTGTCTAACCTAGCAAAATAAGCTTTTTCTTTATTATTCCTCTTAAAATGAGAGATATAAACTTTTTCAGTTTTAGACTTAAGAGAAACAGAAACAATTCTGTTATCAACAGCAGACTTGGTACAAGTCAAATTTTCAATTTTCGCTTTAGATTCAACTAACTCTTGTTCCAAACTTTTCATCTTCTCATCTTGAGAGTAAATTTGATTTCTCAAAAATTCATTCTTTTTATTAGATTCATCTAATCTAACAACCAATTCCTCTTTTTCAAGATTAGTCAATTTTAACTCTTCCTTGAATTTCTTAGCAATTTTCATAGATTTCAGTAATTCCTTATGAAGAGTTTCACAGGCATCAATAAAATCAATAGAAGCATGAACAAACACATGATCAGAAAAACACTTCAAATTATCCATGACAACAGGAGTCAAGGATCAGCTCTTAGATCAAAAGATCTAAAACAAAAGAGCAACCCGCTCTGATACCACTTGTTAGTTTTTAGACCCCTTAAAACAAAATTGAATTAACCTAGTTAATTAGCCAAGTTGTTACTTAGTCCAAATTCCAAGTCTAGGTTATCACAATCAAACAATCATATCATGCATAGCAGTGAAAAATAAATAAGACAATGATATGATCACTCAGGAAAACCAAACCGGTAAAAAACCTGGGGAGGATTTAACCTAACTATCCTCAAGGTAAAAAGCAAATCCACTAGAAAGAATCGAAATTCATACAATAAGACTTACAAGCCCCCACGCTCGACTTCTTATTGCTACCCACCAGTAGAACTTACTGACACGACCACGTGCAAGCTCCGAATCCACGGACTCCTTCTTTCTTTGGCCTTTGCAAAACACAAACACCCCCGTTTGTGACTTTGAGATCCCACTCAAAGGTTTAGCAACACAAACTCACCTGTTTGTGACTCCAAGACCACCCTTGAAGGTTTAGATCATCAACACCTTTGATGACAAGAGAAGGCAGCAACTTCTACAATATCGGATCTTGAGATTCTTCAAGGAATAGTACCGGTAGAAGACATAAAAGAGCTTTTTAGGAACAAAACCCTAAATACAAAAGAGGCACATTCTTTTCTCTCTGAAAAGCCACATAAAAATATGCTTAGCGTTTCCTTTATATACTGGAAGAAGTAGATTAGAAACCCTAATCCTTAATGGGCTTGAACTGCTATTTGGGCTTAATTAAAATTCTACAGATATGACTTTCGATCAATCGAGCATGTCTTTCGATCGATCGAACCAAACAGATTATGAAATCTTCTTCCTACAACTTGTATGTTCTTGAATCACCTTGAGCATTGTCTAATAATACCTATAGACTCTAAGATTTATATCTAGACAAGTTTGTGTTCATGATTTGCCAATTATTCTAAACATTTAGAACCTAAGAGATAATAGTCTAATTTGCCTTCGACGACTACAAAATATATAAATATTGAGAAAAACTTTTGAAACTCTAATTCACACTAATTAAGTGATTATGTGACAAAATACCGAAATTTACCAAAAGTGGCAAAATTGAGTTAAATGCAAAATCATAAACTACTGACCTTAAGGTTCGTCCCAAAACAAGTGGGACATTATTATGACTTTTGAGTAAAAATTTATTAAGGAAACAAAAATTATTATATATAAACGGCAAAATTGCAGTTTTGGGGGCCTAAATAAAGGAATTCACCATTATCAGGGGATATAAAGCTATAACCATTGCTCAGAATGTCGTTTCACTTCAACCTGCCGAATTTCATGTGATTTCAACTCAAGGCCCATGATTTCTACTAGTGTCTTTTTGTCTTGCACAATGATTTCAGGTGCGCGTGAGAGTCCAGGAAAGCCATGACGGTTTTTTCTACATTGGTCTCCCCTACTTGAAAAGAACTTGACCCTGAGTTCCCACTATCTGATGCATCAGGAGGATGGTACTCATATAAGTCAACAACATTGAAGGTGGAAGAGATATTCATGTCTGGTGGAAGAGCAACCACAAAAGCATTATTGTTGATCTTCTTTGTAATCTTGAATGGTCCATATTTCTTGTCCTTCAACATGTTGTAGGTACTAACGGGAAACCTCTCCTTTCTAAGGTAGACCAGTTTTAAATCCTCAACACTGAAAATCTTCTCACGTCTCTTCTTATCAGCTACTTCCTTGTACTTGGCATTAGTAGCTTCCAGTTTCTACCTCACTTCCTTTTGCATGGCTTGAATACGGTCAGCCATATTCTCCGTAGCTTGACTCACTCCTGGAAGCTTAGGTAAGGGTACCAAGTCCAAAGCATGTTTAGGGGGCATGCAATAGACAATGGCAAATGGAGACTTACCAGTGCTTCTACTGACTGAGCTATTGTAAACAAACTCTACCTAGGAAAATGCAAGATCCCGTTGCTTAGGCTTCTCTCTTGAGATACACCGAATCAAATTCCCCAAAATGCGGTTAACCACTTCTATCTAGCCATCAGTCTGAGAATGACTGGTTCTGTTGTAATTCAAGGAAGTATCAAAACGCTTCTACAAGATCTGCCAAAATTGATTGATGAACTTGGTATCCCAGTCAGAGGTGATGGGCTTTGACACCCCATACAAACGCACAACTTCTTTAAAAAACAAATTGGCCACTCGAGTAGCATCTGAAGTCTTCCTACATGCTATGAAATGAAACATCTTCGAGTACCTATCAATCACAACAAAAATAGAATCCATACCCCATTGGGTTCAAGGAAGACCCAGTATAAAATCCATATACAGATCCTCCCATGGTGCTTGTGTAACTAGTATTGGTATGTACAAACCAGTATTTTAAGATTGTCCCTTGGCAATTTGGTAGATTGGACACTTTCTCACTTGATTGCCAACATCCCTTTTTAGTTGTGGCCAATAATACCTCTCTTTAACAAGTGCTATCATCGTGTCTCTACCCATATGTCCACCCAAACCTCCACCATGCAGCTTCCTAATCATCTGCTCCCTTAATGAACTCTTAGGGATGCATAATTGATTACCCCAAAAAAGGAAACTGTCCTAGATGTACATACTATTAACAGCAGTATAAGTTTGTTAACACTTACCCCAAATATCACCAAGATCCTCATCATTCTCGTACAACTCCTTAAAGCAATTAAACCTTACAACTTTAGTATGTAATGTGGTCAACAAAGATGCTCATTTGTTGAGTGCATCTGCCACCTTATTAGTGACACTAGATTTGTGCTTCAATGTGAAATGGAAGTGTTGTATATAAGCTACCCACCTAACATGCATCTAGCTAATGCTAGCTTGATTGTTGATGTGCTTCAATGCCTGATGATCTGTATATAATACAAACTCCCTTTGAATCAAGTAATGCTCCCAATGCTTAAGAGTTCGTACCACAGCAAAGAACTTCAGCTCATAGACCAACCATTTACTCCGAGCTTTACAAACTTTCTCATTGAAGAACGCTACTAGCTTGTTGTCTTGGGAAAGAACAATGCCTATCCCGATCACAGATGCATCACACTCCACCCGAAACACTTTCTTAAATTTCATGTGATTTCGACTCCGAGGCCCATGATTTCTTTTAGTGCATTTTTGCCTTGCACGATTATTTCAGGCACACGTGAGAATCCAGGAAGGCCATGACGGTCTATTCTACATTATTATTGGTAAGTAAAAAAATAATGTAAATGGTGGGTCAAATGCAAATCAATAAGATTTTACTACCATTATAAAAATGTTGTAGAAAAGTTTGTAACTATAACAATACTCTTAAAAAAGAATCAATGATATTGTTAAGGGAAACAAAGTGTAATTAATAGAACAAAATTACTAAAATTAATACCCATGTATATAATAATATTTAAAAAAAAAAAAAAATTGCAACCCCACACCCCCCCCTTTCTTTAATCTCAAATTTGTTGCACAATGCTAGATTTTAACAAAAATAAGAAGAAGCAAATGCAGATCCAAAACTTTTGAAAGAGGAGACTTTAAACAACCCACGTATCCAGTGAAAATAACAAGAAGATAAAGAAATGGTCAAGTGGGGTAGATTGGCAGTTGGATAGGTGGGTAGTTAATAGAGTTTTTTTTATTAAATTTTTTTATTCATTATGTAGTTGTAGAGAACCACGTCATAGTCTTACATGAGGTACTTATTTTTTTAGGACTTACATAGTACTGATAATTAAAAAAAAAAAAAAAAAAAATATATATATATATATAGTAATATAATATTATATATAAGAAATGCACAATAATATTTAATACATAATTTTAAAATATTAATAAATAATAATTCATTTTAGTATAGATTTATTATTACGTTATTGTTAATTTCGGTTATAAACTTACTATATATAAAATGTGGATTTGTGATTTTACTTTTCTAGATATAAGATCCTCTTTGTTACATTTTGGTATTTTTATTTTGCAAATATAAGATGTAAAATGCTAAAAACTTACATAAATTCTTTAAAAGGATGCCATATATTTTTCAAGCATACATATTTATTACTATTAGTTTATTAGTATATGAAAAAAAAACTTATTATTTATTTATATAGTTTAAAAATTCTTAATTAAATTATTTATAACATCATCGGTTCGATCCTAGTTGAACTATAAAACCAATAAACAGTCCCTTTTACAATTCTTTGACTGTATCAATTTTTAAAACCATAGGTTTACTGTAATATTCCTTCTAATTAAAATGTCACACAAATTTAAAAAAATAAAATGTCACCATAGGCGATCTTTTATTGTATCAGCAATTATATGTTTGAATTTCAGTTGAAAAACCTAATGTATTAGGAATTGTTTCAAGTTTCAATAAAAGCTTATTAACCATCAAGTTTTGACTTTTATAAGGTGATAAAAGCACACAAATTTTTGTTAAATACTAATAAATTGCATGAAAAAATGGTTTTTGTGCTTGAAAACCCATTTTTACCCCTCCAAACGAATTTGGAATGAAAAAAAAAAAAAAAAAAAAGTGAGAGAGAGAAAAAGAGGGCCTAAAACTCTCTAATTGGAATAAATGAGATTTTTTTTTTTTTGGGGGGGGGGGGTTAAATTCGATATTTGCAATGAGGAAGGAGAGATTTTAACACAAGGCACTCTCATTGAAACACCAAAAAATGTCAACTGAGCTATAAGACTCTTGACAATTGAATGAAAAATTATCCAACCTTAATTTCAACAATGGACTTTTCTATGATAATAAATGAAGGTTTTAGATTTGGATAAAATTTTAGTGCTATCTCTTTCAAGAATTCATTGTTGGACCAAAATGCAAGATAATATGGTCTACCAAAAAGTTGAAATTTTTTAATAGAGGTTTAGAATACATTTTAAGCAAAACTGATACTCTCTCTCTCTCCTTTTTCTTTTTTGTTGAGAGTGCCACATATTTTTCTGTTATGAGAATTAATTAACCTTGGATGTTTTTCAAATGAATGAAGGAAAGGATTTGAATCACTTATTTTTAATTCTCTTAAATGAAAATAATTTGGGTGGTTTCACTAATTTTAACTTGTCAATTTTCCTCTTATAATATTAACTTATATCCATGTCTTAATATTAATAAAGATGGGGTTTAATTAATATCCTGGTGTTTACGGTATCATTTGCAGTCTCATATATGTGGTTTCAAGCCCTGCCTCCCCCACCCCAACTACCTATTAAAAAAAAAGAAAAAAAGATTGGTATAATTATTAATTTATACAATTTTATCTTATTTTCATTTTAATTTTTAAAACATCTAAATAAAAGAAAATGATATTTATTCTCTTCAACTTAGTTTTTAAAATATTCAAACAATGAAAAAGGATAATTATTTCCCTCCCCTCTTGTCTGCTTCGCCCTTTAACCATCTACTTTCTTCAAACTTTCACACACATTGTAAAGGTCATATCTCAATATCTGAATTCTAAACATATTACCTGAAAGTGGATACTGGATCCTACAAGTGTGTGGGGCCACATTATGTGAGAATAGGTATTCCATGCAATTGGAGATACCCCTCTGGTTAGCGGTTTCAATCAACTGTTTATTATTATTATTATTATAATTATTTAGAGAAACAAAAATACACGAAGAGAAGGAATGTGGTTTCAACATAAAAATACACCACAAATTTAGTTCCAAAGTTATGATAACTATTAAGAAATATAATAGTAAGCTATGCTATACACAATACAATTTATTAAATAATGAGGAACAATTACTCTCTCTCTCTTTTTTTTTTTTTTTTAAGAAACAAACATACACACAAGAGATAGCACAAAAAACAATAGATAATACCAAACATCAGATAATTTCTTATCTATAAATAATATAAAGGTGATTATTCGTATTTAATTTCACGTGTTATTCATTATCTACGTTGCATAAATTATCAAAATTTCCCTCCATTTCATGATGTCAAATCGATTCACACACGTCATTTCATCTAATGGGCATTGATTTTTATTTTTCGTGCACATGTGCAATTGTTTTGTGATTTTTAGTATTAATATCTAATTGATTTCAAACATAAGAAAAGAATGCAGATTCATTTAGGACTAATTAAAATCATGCACAGTTATATAGCAAATCATCATTTTAATGTTAACTACAAACTAAACTAGCCGCCAACATGCAGTTCATTGCATATAAACAAGCATGACCACAACCTGAAACTCTACACGTACGGCATATACATTATCTTTTGAAGCAAGTGAAATCTCTAAGCAATAATAAATGTCATTTATATACAAACCATTAATTAAACATGAAAGAGAGGGTTTATGTTACATCATATTATATCTTTATGATATATGATGGAAGATATATCACCCTTTGCATTTCTTTAGTCCAAATCGTAAGCCATGCCATTATGGCATGGTCACCAAAGCTGATAAATTCTTTGCCATAGTGGGTCACCCATGGCGTACTTATAATAATATGTTCATTTTGTACTTGATCTAGGACCAGACTATCTATTTCTAAGCTTTAATAAATTAAATATAAAAAAGTTTAGACTATATATATGCATTACTTTACGTGAAAATATTGGTATCTACCCCTCAGATTACGAGTCCAAGATGGCAAAGTTCGTCAGACTGCAGATAAAGCCTCATAAGTTCTTTAGGATAAAACCTAATTTATGAATGGCTAGGTCCCATTTCAGGTCTCTCTTTGCTAAATGTAAGATAAAGATTACATATATTCATTGTACGTATTCCATCACTTAATGGAAACGTGTTACGTTCCGGTGAAAAAAATTAATCAAATTAGAGTAATGCATATTGGCTATCATATGTGCTACTGAACCCATTCCTTCTTGGAGTACTACTGCTATTAGACTGTTAGGTAGAGTTGGGTTTACTATTACCATTAAGTCTTTTGAATTATGATCATCTTAAATTAACTCTAGTTAGAAAATAATTTATGTTATAATATCACTTTAAAGGATTGATAGCATAGTAAAATTTAAACCATTCATATTTAAAAGTTAATAAATTCCATGATGAACTGGTACTAAAAATTTTAAAGGGTCTCAATTCTTATGATGTTCTGATACGTTGGTTGAGTTTGTTAAAAAATTTGAAGCGTCCTTCTCTGCATAGATCAATCCATGATATTCGCAGAGGAAAGAAATCTTATTTACTTCTTAATTTGTTCATCTTTGGGTCGAAGTCCAACTCACATATAAGTGCACAACTGATCATAAAACGGCTTCCAGTTCGTGGGACTTGTATATTGGACAATTCTCAGTTTCCTATGGGGGAAAATTCATATTTCTTTTTGATAATTGAATCCAAAAAGACATACATAGACTAGAAGATTGTTTGGACTAGAGAAAGATTCAACGTGAAACTAGATAAAGTGGAGTTTCTTGTTCTACCATGCACCCTTTGACCATTGCATAGTTCCCTGAACTTTCATCTTTCTATAACCACAACTTAAGGCTATAAATAGGTCGTTGATGGATCAAAATTCAAATGTAAGAACAAAAACTTAGCTTTCTTTGATCTTATTCCCTACAAAACCTAAGGCATTCTTTTATATTCCAACTTAGTTTCTGATCACTTGCCTACCATTTTCATCTTCCTTATGGAAAAAACATTGTCATTTCAACTTCAACCCCCAACTTATTTTAACTTGATCACCATTCTCAGAATTGATGGGGGAGTTGTCAGGGGAATCATCCCTTTAGAGTGCTAGGTGGGGTTAAGTCTTAATGTATTCAAAGACATAATTACTAGCTAGGTAGGGCTTTCAAAATATTAGTATTACACAATTTCCTATACTTGTGCAACTGTATATTATTAAACTAGATCCATGAAATAAAACTCGATCATTATATAATAATATTTATATAAGAATGTTGTGAATGTTTACTGGGTTGTGTTGGTCTTATATAAGAAATAAGAATGTTGTGAGACCTTTTTTTCAAGCAACTAATGATATTGTAACATTAACAATCTCTTTAAATAAACTTTGTGCTTATGTTGCTTCTTAACACAAATAAAGTTTATTCACGGGATTAAAAACAGCCATAGCAAATTATAATTTATCATTGAAACTATGCATCTTTTTTTGAAGTATTGAAGAAACTACTTGGTTCTACCTATATGCCGTGCCTTGAAATTGACAACATACCTGTAGAGAAAATTACTTGAGTCCCAACCCTGAGAATATAACAGTTAAGCATAGCACTTTTTCATTTCAAAACTTTTATGGCACCACTACTAATTGACATATAATAATTTCTAGGCTAAGGAATCATTTAAATAGCAACAGGAGAATCTAATTGTTGAAACTCACTTGCTACATTGTTGCCATATGTTACTTTGTACCATAATGCAAATATAACTAAATCTTATCTTTTATAAATCCATGAAAACCAAAGTTATGTCACTTCTAGAATATGTTTTGTATGAACTAGAGGACAAATGATCAGAGACTTCAATATAAATTTGTTCCCAACTGCCATATATGCAAGAAGAGAAAACACACAATAAAGCAATGCAACTCAACCACCAAATACCATGCATGTACCTATTAAGTATATACAACTTATTTCAACCAATTTTGTATGATAATGTTTTTTTTAAACAGGACAAACAAATTGGGACGAAAGGAGTATCATTTAATGAATACCACCCGTGCACTTGCTTCTGTGATGTATGTTGATGCATCATTTCAATTGTTGTCATCATGCTTATCCTTAATGTGATACGGTCTAATAGGATAGATATTATCAATTTACATTCTTAATTTGCTCCCTTCTCAAAACATAAATTAATCTTCTTCCTACCTGGCTAATAAACTGCAAAAAATTGATTTAAAAATATTGCAGCAATTCAAATATCAGTTAATACTAGATTGGAAATGCAGCAAGTCAAATACTGCCATAGAAAAAAATTCTAAACAGGTAGTGCTAAATCAATGTTATTAATCTTCTTCCTACCTGGCTAGTAAACTGCAAAAAATTGATTTAAAAATATTGCAGCAATACAAATATCAGTTAATACTAGATTGGAAATACAGTAAGTCAAATACTGCCATAGAAAAAATTCTAAACAGGTTGTGCTAAATCAATGTTCTTACCAAGGAAAGACCTATTAAACTCTCAACATGAACTACTTACAGTTAGAATAGTAGCATAATGATTTAATATACCATTTTTTTAATAGTTTAAGCTTTAGAAGTGCGTAATCTAATGCAGCAGTTCTTTCAATAATCTCTACTTTAATCTGTTCTTTTTTATTTAATTAATCTCTACTGAAGGTCCTGGAAATGATCAAATTTTGAAGACAATGCATAAGGCCCATAGAATGAACAAGTTTTTACATTTCTTTTATGCAGCGCTTGAAATTGAATGGTACACATGTTGAATTGTTGAATTCTAACAAGTACTCAGTTAGTAGAATTGCCTTTGCAAGTTATCCTCTGATAATGGATATAGTATTCTTCACATTTAAAATTCCATTTATCCTTTCTTCACGTTTGTTTTAGTCAAAGAGAAAAGGAAGCATAACCTAGACAACTCTCTCAAAAGTTTGACTATGTCAACTGGGAAATTTACCAAAACTAAGTATCGTAGCTACAAGACTTACTTCTTTTCCTTTTTGAAAGAACAATAAATTCTTTTAAGAATGAATAACCATGCATATCGGATTTGCAAAATGGTATAGATACATAGGGTCAATAATTCAACACGATTTGAAGACAAAATGCATAAGGCCACTAGGTAGGGATTAACCTGGGGATAGCCATTCATGAGCGCCTTTGTTAGACCTGTTGCCTAACCAGACCCATATTGACTTTATGGTCTAACCAAACTCATGCTTAACTACAATTCTTTTGAAGTGGTCTCACCTACAAGTCTCACTTACAGTGACCATAGCCTAAAGGGACAATTTTTGAGACAAAGTAAGAGGCAATGCTTGTACTTCACACGAACTTTCCAATCACTACATTGGTTTATGAATTTTCAGTGTATATGTACGAAAACAATATCAGAAAATGTACAAGGTATTGGTCAAATTTGAAACACTTCGATCTGATGACTTTCTTTTAAGAGTTTTCGGTGGGCTCAGCATTTTCCTTCTTTTAGGGCTTATGGCCCAATCCAATGACGCTATTGAATCTGTGGACAAGGAGATGACTGAGAAGTACTATAAATACACATACTTCCAGAAAAGAAGACATATCAAGTCACGTAATACTCTCTTTGTAACTTCCTTAAAAGTTCATAGTTTCTCTAAAGCTCTCAAATCCTCTCTCTCTCTCTCTCTCTCCTTACCTGCATCTTTATCCCAATGGGCTCAACAAATGTACCCCTACAACCTCCAACTTATGGAAACCTAATCACTGTTCTCAGCATTGATGGTGGTGGAATAAGAGGGGTTATCCCAGGAACTATCCTTAGTTTCTTAGAATCTGAACTTCAGGTAGAAAATATATTATATATAAACCATACATGTTTCATGCCTCAAACCTAAAGAAATTCAACACATTTTTTTCATTCACTAGTGAAGTTCTGCTTTGTTAAATCATATATAAGGGTTCAACATGCAATCTTTCCATGTACTTACTCTATATTTGCTTATGTGTGGTGCAGAAACTGGATGGTGAAGAAGCAAGAATAGCAGATTATTTTGACGTTATCTCAGGAACAAGCACAGGTGGTCTTGTCACTGCCATGCTAGCTGCTCCAGATGAAAATAACCGACCTATCTTTGCTGCCAAGGATATCAAGGATTTCTACCTAAACCATTGCCCTCGTATCTTCCCACAGAAGAGGTAAAAACTTGAGTATGAGATATCAAAATATCATTAATATATATAACTGTTTGATTATTGACTTGGCCCGTTGGTTTTGGTTTTTAACATGATATTATTTTTTCCAAATTGCAGATGTCCAGTACTTCCTCATCTTATAAAAATTATCAAAGCTCTAGCTGGACCAAAGTATGATGGGAAGTATCTGCATAACCTTGTTAAGGAAAAACTAGGACATACAAAATTGCAACAGACATTGACTAATGTTGTTATTCCAACATTTGACATCAAAACACTTCAGCCAACCATTTTTTCTAGCTATGAGGTTTGTCTTCTTCTCATTAAAATGGTTTTTTAATTGGTTACCCCAGCACTTTTTTTTTCTTTAATTTCCACAATATATGTACTGGTTCAGATTAACCCTGGATAAGAAAGTGACTGCAAATGATGGAGCTGAATTGTACTAACATTTACTTTGATTTGGTCATGAAAACAGGTAAAGAACAACCCAAGCATGAATGCCTTACTCTCAGATATTTGCATAGCAACCTCCGCTGCCCCAACTTATCTTCCAACTTATTACTTTGAAACTGTAGACCCCGAGGGAAATGTGAGAGAATTTAACCTTACAGATGGTGGTGTTGCCGCTAATAATCCGGTATATGCCTTTTTCAAACTTCACACGACTCCTAATGATTATTATATAATAAATTTCCTAATATTTTTTTAATATATAGCTATTTAAAAAATAATAAATTTAATCATTTAACCGTTAATCTAATATTACTAAATTGGTGCAATCTCAGGCTTTACTTGCCATTGGTGAAGTAACAAAGCAAATCATTCGAGGAAGTTCTGACTTCTTTCCAATAAAACCAATGGACTATGAAAGGTTTTTGGTGATATCATTAGGAACTGGCTCAAAAAAAGCCGAAGGAAAATACAGGGCACACAAGGCAGCTAAGTGGGGCTTGCTAGACTGGTTAACAAGTGGTGGTTCCATCCCAATTATTGATGTATTTTCTCACGCAAGTGCAGACATGGTTGATGTCCACCTCTCAGTGGTTTTTCAAGCCCTTCATTCTGAGAAAAATTACCTGCGGATTCAGGTACATATATATCATTCAAACCTTCCATAACCAGAAGAAATGCATAAGAAAATACTACAACTATTACCAAGTTTATTACCAAAAAAATTAATAACTTACATGTCAATGAATGTAATTAATGACACATCAATTATGTAATAAATAAATTTCTTAATTACTTGTTGGGTGATACTAAGGGTTAATACAAATTTTATTATACAAATCTTGCAAATTGATGTTCACCAATCTAGTTCTTCTACAAGCACAACAAAATCTCACAACATTCTCTCTACAAGTTGTGGTGTCAATTCATCATAAGTCAAAATAAAATAAGATTATATATGGATCAACTACAACTAAAAATAAAAATGTTGTAAAAATATTATGAGATTTTTATTGCGTATTGTGACTCTCATCATGAACTAAAAAAAAATTCAAACATTTATTTATTATATGTTGAAGTGACTCTGATCACATTTATTATTAATTTAGTTTGAAAACATTTATAGTAAAATTAGTAAAAACTATGACATTTTTCTTACATTTTTTGTTTTGTATTTAATAAAACAAAACATAATTAACATTGAAGTGACACATTGGTATAGAAGTCTTATGTAATAAAATTAAATTCATGGTATAAAAGTCAAAAGTTCTTGTTCACTTAATTAACATAGACAAGTTTGATCAAAACAATACAGGACGATACCTTGGTTGGGACAATAACTTCTGTGGACGTGGCCACAAAACAAAATATGGATGATCTTGTGAAAGTTGGTGAAGAGTTGCTAAAGAAACCAGCTGCTAGGCTGAACTTGGAGACAGGAGTTTATGAGGCTTCTAACCATGAAACTAATGAAGCTGCCCTCGTAAGGTACTAAAAATAAATATATCAAACTGTTATTATATTCTACAATTTCTTTAGAAAAAAGTTTTGTTTTTAGTTTTCACATTAAGCTAATGCAAAAGCATATAATGTTGTTGCAGGTTTGCAAAATTACTCTCCCAAGAGAGGCACCTTCGCCATACAAGGTCCCCTGTTGGACATGCTCATCAAGCCACCAGTACTCACAAAACAAATGGTCTTAGTAGACTAAGCATATAATTCTTTTGCTAATGTTATATTAAGGGTTGAGATTATATCTAATTCATTAATATACTGGACATATTAAAATACAGACACGTGTTCGTATTTCAATATGTCCAATGCATTAGTGCATTGTACATAAGCCACATCTTTTTATTCAAGTGTTATAACATCGAGGTCGGGACACAAAAATCCCACCTTTTGATTCTTTGGTAGTGTTGGTTTGAATAAAATGTTGGGTAAAATAACTTGACACCGACACAAATGTAATTTTTTTTTTTTTTTTGGTGGGTGATTTGTAATTGATAAACAAAAGCCAATTTAGCTTCCATGCATTTTTTTTGTTAATTAAAAAGTTTTTTATTTTTTAAATCTCGTTTCTTTAGTCAAATTTCTGAATACTTTAGTCCTTGTTTTGTAGTACTATATTTCTTGGCTTGTGCGTGCATGTAAATGTATGGGTTACGGTTAGGTTTTAAATCATTGTAAACTAGATTGTTTAACCTAATTAATTAACTAAGTGAATACTTAGGTTTATTATTCAAATCTAGGTTAAAACAATAAAGTCATATCATGTAAAGCAGTGGAAAATATAAAGAACATCATGATATGATTACCCAGGAAAATCAAACCGATAAAAAACCTGGGGAGAATTTAATCTAGCTATCCTCAAGTTAAAAAGCAAATTCACTAGAAAGAATTGAAGTTTACAATAAGACTTAGACCACTAACATCCTATTACTACTACACGTAGAACTTACTACCATGACCTCATGATAGCTCTGAGTCCATAAACTACTTCTTTCCTTGGCCTTTGCAACACAAGCACCCACACTTGTGACTTTGAGATTTCACTTAAAGGTTTATAAACACAAACTCTCCTATTTGTGACTCCAAGACCATCCTTGAAGGTTTAGATCATCAGCACCTTTGATGACTAAAGAAGGCAGCAACTTCTACAACATCGAATCTTGAGATTCTTCAAGGAATAACACCGATAAAAGATATGAGAGAGCTTTTTGGGTACAAAATCCTAGATACAAAAGAGGCACACTCTTCTCTCTCTAAAAAACCTTATTAAAAACATGCTTAGAGTTTCCCTTATATACTAAAAGAAATAGATATGAAACCCTAAACCTTTTTGGGGTTGAACTACTATTTGGGCTTAATTAAAATTCTACAAATACGACTCTCGATCGATCGAACCAAGCAGATTCTGAATTCTTCTTTCTACAACTTGTATGTTTTTAATCTTGACTTGAATCACCTTGAGCATTGTCTAATAATACCTATGGAATCTAGGATCTATATCTAGACAAGTTTGTGTTCACAGTTTTCCAATTGTTCTAAACTTTTAGAACTTAACAATCTCTTCCTTTGGCAATTCCTGACAAAACTTACATACAATATGAAATGCTTAAATACAAGAACAACCCAATACAATAAAATGTCCAATTACATCACAAATCCCAATCTAAGACTCCTAACCTAGAAGTTGCAAGAAGAGGTAGAAGGTCTTGATCAGAATGTACCTGTCTTTCCTGAAATCACTCAAAAGAACACATCAACGTAAGTGTGGAAAGAAAGACATATAAACAAAATGAAGCACAATATAAAAACAATAGTAAACTAACTCTCCCCCTAAGTTAGATACATCAAAAACTTTTCATATTCTCCCCCTTTCAAAAACAATTTCATCTTCCCCTAAATAAAACAAACAGGATTCCAACCTTTCATCTATTTCTCCCCCTTTTTGTCACGTATTGACAAAGACAACTCAAACAAAGAGTAAACAGAAAACATACACAACAAAAGTCAAGAGAAAATAGAAAATCAAGGAAACAAATGAATCCAGCTCTATAGAGAATAGAGGCAACTCCCCCTATGAAGAGCAACAACTCCCTCTAAGAACAAAAAAAGTTAAAAAAAAAAAAAATCCCCCCCCCCCCCAAAAAAAATAGGAAAAAGAAAACATGTTTTGGGAAAATTTAAGAGGTGGGGAAAAACTAAAAGAAACGTAAGTTGAGAATACACTTAAAAAAATATTCTTTCTTTCAATAAATGCAAACTTGACACTATGTGACCCATAAATATATGCATGCAATGTGTTTAAGAGAAAATATTTGCACATTGATTATTCATCGTATCTCTTAAAGAAAAATATTTTATGCAGTTCACATATAAAAATATCATATACTAAAAAGTACATAACTCAAAAATTAATCAATCAATTTTTAAATCAAATTGAGTACCCAGTTTAGCAAAGTGTATGCATGTTATGTGTGAAAACGATGAGAGATATGACTACAAAAATGCAAGATGGATACAAAAAATAATGCAATGCATGTTGTTTGTTTTTAGACCCCTTAAAACACAACTGAATTAATCTAGTAAATTAGCCAAGTGATTATTTAATCTAAATTTTAGATCTAAGTTAATACAATCATATAATCATATCAATGTAAAGTGCAGAATATAAAGAACATAAAGATATGAAAACCCAGGAAACCAAACCGGTAAAAACTTGGGGAGGATTTAACTTAGCTATCCTCAAGGTAAACTTGAATCCACTATGAAAGAATCTAAGTTTTACAATAGGACTTAGACCACTAACATCCTATTGCTACCCACTAGTAGAAACTTACTAACACTACCACGTGCAAACTCCGAGACCACAGACTCCTTCTTTCTTGGATTCTCCAGCAAATACAAGTACACCCGCTTGTGTTTAATGCAACAACTAAATCGATCACCAAGTTCTTGACATAGTCTTGAATCTTGGAAACCCTAAGTATGTGTGAAGGCAACCACCTCTTGATCTCACAAAAGATTCACATGGCTAGAGTTTTCCCCTTTATACTTAAGACAAAACATAAAACCCTACACGTTAAACGGGCTTGGGCTGAGTTAGAAAATTCTGCAGAAAATATTCTGCCCGAGTTTTGATCAATCGAGCTAGACAAAATTGCACAATAAATTCTACATTAACTCGATTCCAACTTTACATAAAATGCATACACTTTGAGCAAGTCTAAATAAGACTAAAACCTGTTTTGATCATGGTTTGCCAACAATACAAATTAGAGTTCTAATATATTAGTTCCTAATCCTTAGAACCTAACAAACTCCCCCTTTAGCAATCAGTGACAAAACACAGAACTAAACAAAATTGCTCAAAGTTTACATAAAAACAACCCAATATAAAAATATAGCCCAATACAACAAATTCAACCTAACTACTATCTATCAGTTGTAAGTGTAAACAGCAGCATGACTGAATTATCCTGTATATTTCCTGAAACACTCAACAAACGCATAAACGCATGTGGAAAATACAATTAAAACAAAAATAACTTCTTGATTTCACATAACACACAATAAAGATATATATCATGAATAACTCATAAATATAAATCAATAAGCAATGTGAAACAAGAAACATATAACAATCAATGTATCTCCCCCTATCATGAAAAATCCAAAAATATATCATGAGCCAAAAATGTAAATACACAAAGAAGCATCTAGATACAATCTAATAGCTCCATAAGCTCCACAAGTACAAAAATATCCCCCTATCTACAAAAATCATCTACAAGTGTACTCCCCCTTTTTATGACAGAATGCCAAAGGGCAATCACACATCATCAAAAGGAGGTGGCGGAGGCGATTGTCTCAAATGCTCCAGATCCGCTTGTAAAGCACGAAACTCATCAAGCATGTCCACCAAAATCTGTCTATGAGCCGCCTGAACGGTCATAACAGTCTCCAACATACATCAAATGTCTGAATCATTCGAGGTAGGAGGTGGAGGAACATCAGCATCAGTAGCATGATCAACGGGCTCCTCAACCGTAGCATCACCTGTAGAAGAGTAAGGATGAGGTGCAACACCGGAAGACTTTAACCTAGGGCATTTAGAGCTAGCTCTCAAATGAGCAGCCCTCTGCCTAAAAAAGGTGGCACCTATGGGAGCAACAATGTGTATAGGCTCAGATGTGGGAAACTCAACTAAACCGAGATGCAAAACAATTTGGTGAATAAAGACGGGGAAGAACAAAGCATGAGCAGTAGAACTACTTCTATGCACCTCAATCAAGGAACGAATGAAAAGATGAGGAAAGCTAATAGGAGCATCAATAACTAGGGTATACAAAAATGCACAACGCTCCAAAGGAATGGTGTGCAAATGAAAGATAGGCCAAAATGAATGACAAGCAATCCTAAAGAAAACATAATGAATCGGAGTGAGCTCAACAGTGGTGATCCGAGGATCAAAACCCCACTAGATAGAAGACCCAGTGATATAAGACATGATGTCATCCAAGGGAGGAGACTCATCATAAGGGTAGACAGGATGCCGGACCACTGGTACCTTAAGGGCATCAGCCACTACCGAATGAGTAATGGTGTACCCTACACCCCGTACCCAACTCCTCACAAGAGTGTTGGCATCATAGGAGTGGACAGAGAGGTTCAAATATAACTCTTTAATCAAGGTAGCCGGAGGTGGATGTGAAATATCCAACAAAGGTAGCCAGCCCCTACGCTCAAAGTTACGCCTAATCTCGAGATCTAGCTCATTTAAAAGTACCTTTCTCTTAGCCCAAATGTTTCTTCTAAGACTAAGCTTCTCAAACGCTTCCTGATTTTTCTCACTCAGGAACCTATCACTATCAAAGGTGGGGGAAGGAGAAGAAGTGGAGGTCCTATTGGCTCTAGTTTTCCTAGGCATGATGCTAAGGAAAGGACAAGACACATAGAAAAGAACCAAAAAGAAACAAGAAAAACTAAAGGCAGACTGCAAGTTAGCAAAAAAAATAGAAATAACAATTCTATATGATGCATGAACATTATCAACACATGATGCATGCCCTAATGCAGTGAGAAGAAGTTCAATTTAGCTTTAAAATCACAAAATTGGCCTTGAGCATAGAGTTTACATCAAAAACCCCAAAATTTGAAAAAACTAATTTCTCAAAACCAACAAATTGACCAAATTGATCGTTATACTTGATAAAGAACAGTATTTAATGACCAAATCAATCACCCAAACAAGCCAATTTCATCAATTAAGCTCAATTTGAACAAAATCCCAAATTCGGGTATATTCAAGCCCTAGAATATTCAAATTTTCACAAATCACCAAATTGATCAAATTAAACTATCAATAGCAGTTATACATCCTCATATGACAAAAACCCATTGATTAATTTGAAGAAAATAAGCTTGAAACATCAAAAACCTCAAAATCCTATAGGTTCGAAATTTCCCCACAAATGCATGATTTAATGCATGAAACATGAAAATAAATGCAAAAGGAAGGGTAAAAAGGTCTTACCGACCTTAGAGGAGAAAAACCTTACAAAAAGAATGGAGGAAAACGACAAAAAATCTTGATTGGAGCCTTAACCGATCAGATAGAAAGAGAAAGTGTTTGAAAACTTTTTGACAAAGTGTTTGAACACGTGAGAATCAAGTGTTTTAAAAACTCTCTATACGATTTTCGATTGATCGAAAATTAGGTTCGATCGATCGAAACACACGGAACCAAGCCAAGAAATTTTAATTACAATTTCAATTGATCGAAAAACAGATTCGATCGATTGAAATACACAGAGCCAAGCCAAAATTTTTTGGAAAAAAGATTTTTGAAAAACAAAGCAAAATATTGCAGAAACTACTCAAAGCATTGAATTTTGAGAACAAAATGCATTGATGAGATAAAATGCTTTTCAAAAACACATGTTTTGAACCCAGTTTTCCCAAAATTAAGATGTTTAAACAATTCTCCTTAAATTCTCAAGCTTCAAGAACATTTTGCATAAAATACAAGGAATTTTCAAACTTGGTTGGCCAAACCAAAATCATGCACAATAACATGTACAGAGTTTAGCAAAGAGTAACTTGTGTTGTGTGTGCAACAAGCAAAAACTTGAGATACATGTGATGTGATATGTAAATAGAAATTAACCACAATTTCCACAAAATTCATCACATTGAATTTGAAAGAGATTATCACCTAAAGAGTTACATCATACAACTCTCACATCTCCTAGAAAACAAGCTTGCAATCATGTAAGTTTCTTGAATTGCCTCATATTGTACACACCAATTTTATTTGTTCAGAAACTTATTAATAATAGCCGGGATAATGTACACACCAATTTTATTTGCTTGATTTAACATTAAGTCCAATAATGTACACATCAATTTTATCATTTAAGCCGAGGCTACACATTATGTTCTTTTTGTGCATATGCTACACTTTCTCAAACACAAAATCTTACGATATGCACTAAGGTGTTCATGATTGGCTAGTAAACAATGGTGAGATGGTTATTTATGTCTTTCTCAATAAGTTCAAGTTTGACAATCAAAAGCATGTGACTTCAAGATCAAGATCATGTGATCAAAAGCTATAAACATCTTCCCACACAATATACACTACAAAGCTTCAACTAGTAAAGTGCAATAAATAAGTTCATTCAAGTTAAACAAAGTACATAGACATGTTATGTAAAGATTAAATTGGCCAACCTAGATTTCAAATCCAAGAAAAAATGCAAAACACAATTTGCTTCCCTTTTCCTTTTTCCTTTTTTTTTTTTTTTTTTTTTTTGAAAAGAAGAAACAAAAATCAGCCCTAGAATGAAATGCATGAATGTTATGCAATGCAAGACCTAAAAAAAAAATAATGGTCACAAAGAGTAAAGCAATGAAGTACAAGGACCAAGAAAGTCAAGACATATCAGGAACACAGAATCACACCAATTACTAGACGAAGTGTCTCAAACTTACTTCTATCAAGAGGTTTGGTGAAGATATCAGCATTCTAACGTTCAGTAGGAATATACTCAAGACACACAATATTTCTTTCAACAAGATCCCTAATGAAGTGATATCTAATCTCTATGTGCTTAGTCTTAGAATGTTAAACAGGGTTCTTAGAGATATCAATAGCACTAGAATTATTACAATAAACAACTATGGTATCTTGGGATATCCCATAATCAATCAAAACCTTTTTCATCCAAAGAAACTGTGAGTAACAACTTCCAACAGCAATATATTCTGTCTATGATGGATCATTTGTTAATTTTGCATTTACAGCCATTAGTGTTCTAGCATATGCAACCTTGTCTAGTCCAAATCTCTTGACTAGATTTCTTGTGTACTTTACTTGGTTGATGTAGATTCCTGAGTCTGTTTGTTTCACCTGTAATCACAAGAAATAAGTTAGTTCATCAACCATACTCATTTCGAACATAACCTTCATTTCATCTGCAAAAGAATGAACAAGAGAGTCATTAGTAGCACTAAAAACAATATCATCAACACAAATTTGAACTACAACAAAACTATTCTTATCCTTTCTTATTAAGAGAGTAGTATTTACAGATCCCCTTTTGAATCCATGCTCAGTGAGATATGCAGTCAATTTATCATACCAAGCCCATGGAGCTTGTTTCAAACCATAGAAGACTCTCTTCAACTTATACACATCATTCGGTCTGTGAGGATCAACAAAACACTTCAGTTGTTCAACAAACACCTCTTCTTGCAACATTCCATTCAAAAAAACATTCTTGACATCCATTTGATATAGCTTGAAATTTAGATGACTAACTATAGCCAAAAGTATCCTAATGGATTCCAATCTTGCTACCAGTGCAAAGGTCTCATCAAAATCAATCCATTCCACTTGTGTGTAACATTGAGCAACAAGTCTTGATTTATTCTTGATAACAGTGCCATGTTCATCTGACTTGTTCTTAAAGATCCATCTAGTTCCAATCACATTTACTTCCTTTGGTCTAGGAACTAATTCCCACACATCATTCCGAACAAATTGATGAAGTTCTTCATGCATAGAATTAACCCAATTAGCATCTTAAAGTGCTTCATCTACCTTCTTCGATTCAAATTGGGATAGATAGCATGAGTGAGTAATTATACTTAAGGCTTTTAATCTTAATCTCATGTTATCATTCAAACTTCCCAATATATTTGTGGTAGGATGATTTAGCCTTACTCTAGAGGATGGACCTTTAACTAGAGATATGGAGGTACATTTTTGTTCTGATGAAGGACTAAACTCATGTTGTGCTTGTTGAGTCTCAAAAACCAGTGTGGATGGTTCCGGACTTGATGGCACAGAAACTGCATCATTCAACACCATCAACTCTTCATCACTATGCTTCCCCACATAATCAACAGGAAGTGAGTCATCAATCTCCATAGGCTTATCTTGAACCGAAGCAATGTTTTTAGAATGTGCTTCTGAACATACTTCATCATTGATCACAACATTTGATGATTCCATGACTATTTTGGTTCTCAGATTATACACTCTATATGCTCTACTAGTTAAGGAGTATCCCAGAAAATATCCTTTGTCACTCTTTGCATTAAACTTTTCTAGGTTCTCTCTATCATATAAAATGTAACAATCACTACCAAATATCCTGAAATATTTAACAACAGGTTTCTTTCCTCTCCAAAGTTCATAAGGAGTCTTCTTAGAATCAGGTCTAAAATACACCCGGCTGAGTATATGGCAAGCAGTGCTAATTGTTTCTCCCCAGAAGGATTTGGGCAACTTTTTATTGTGTAGCATGACACGTGCCATCTCCTGAACAACCCTATTCTTCCATTCTACTATTCCATTCTGTTGAGGTGTCTTGGGTGAAGAGTACTCTTGATGTGTGCCTTGATCATTGCAAAAGATTCTCAAATTCTCTTCCATGGTCACTTCTGATTCTGGCTATCACAGTATCTTTCCCAACCTATAATTTCTTACACAGATGTATCATCTTCTCAGGAGCCTTAGTTTTATCTTTCAAAAGCATAACCGAAGTATATCTAGTAAAGTCATCCACAACAACTAGAATATACTTCTTTCCACCTAAACTCTGAACTCTGGCAGGACCCATAAGATCAATGTGCAATAACTCTAGAGGTCTTGAAGTTTGAACACTAGCTACAGACGGATGTTCTCATTTCACTTGTTTACCTATTTGACATGGTCCACATATGCACTTATCTATCTTCTCAGACTTAGGTAAACCAATAACTGCATCACATTTGGAAATCTTCTCTAATTGCTTATGACTTGCATGCCCCAACCGTTGATGCCACAAGTCAACTTGATCGATCTTTGAACTAAAGCACTTGTTGCTTATGCTTGGTGTTAAACCATAACAATTGTCAGCTATCCTTACACCAACACACATACAGTCATCTCCTCCATCAAGTATCTCACATTCATAATTAGTGAAGAGAACATTGAATCCATTGTCACAAATCTGACTAATGCTGAGTAAGTTGGCCTTCAATCTGTCAACATACCATACTTCTTCAAAGACTGGCAACCCTGGAATGTCCACAGTTCCAATGCCTCTGATCACAGATTTGCTTCCTTCTCCAAAAGTAACTGTCTTAATCTTTCTTTCAAAAAGAGTCTTGAATAAACCTTTGTTTCCTGTCATATGCCTGAAACAATCACTATCCAAATACCAAAGACAAGAATCACGTGCCTTTAAGGCAGTAAAAGCAGTATAACACAAATAATTATTATCGCATATGATAAGAACAAGAAGCTCAAGGAAAGATTTAGCAAAAGCAACAAGTGACAAAAACAACAAGTAAGCAAGTTGACAAATAAGCAAAAAAAATTTCCAAGAATCCATGACAATAGGAGTCAAGGATCAGCTCAGAGATCAAAATATCTACAACAAGAGAGTAACCTACTCTGATACCACTTATTTGTTTTTAGACCCCTTAAAACACAACTGAATTAACCTAATAAATTAGCCAAGTGATTATTTAGTCCAAATTTCAGATCTAAGTTAACACAATCATATAATCATATCAATGTAAAGTGCGGAATATAAAGAATACAAAGATATGATGACCTAGGAAACTAAATCGGTAAAAACCTGGGGAGGATTTAACTTAGCTATCCTCAAGGTAAACCTGAATCAACTATGAAAGAATCGAACTTTTACAATAGGACTTAGACCACTAACATCCTATTGCTACACACCAGTAGAAACTTATTAATACGACCACGTGCAAGCTTCGAGACAACGGACTCCTTCTTTCTTGGATTCTCTAGCAAATACAAGCACACCCGCTTGTGTTTCTTTAAGCTCTTTAATGCAGCAACTGAATCAATCACCAAGTTCTTGACATAGTCTTGAATTTTGGAAACTCTAAGTATGTGTGAAGGCAACCACATCTTGATCTCACAAAAAATTCACACACACAACATAATGGACAACCAAAAATGTGGCTAAGGTTTTCCCTTTTATATTTAAAACAAAACATAAAACCCTACACGTCAAACAAGCTTAGGTTGAGTTGGAAAATTTTGCAGAAAAACATTCTACCTGAGTTTCGATCGATCAAGTCTAATTCTCGATTGATCAAGCTAGACAGAACTGCACTGTAAATTCTGCATTAACTCAATTCCAACTTTACATAAAACGCATACACTTTGAGCAAGTCTAAACAAGACTAAAACCTGTTTTGATCATGATTTGCCAACAATACAAATTAGAGTTCTAATACATTAGTTCCTAATCCTTAGAACCTAACACATGTGAATCCTAAACATAAATGATACATGAAAAAATATTGGTCAAAAACTTAAAAACTGAAAATTTTAAAGTTTTGATTGGTCGAGCATTGATTGAACATCAATCGAAGCAGGCAAAAGGTCAAGTTTTGAGAACTTAACTTTTTTGATTAATCGAAAAATAGATTTGATAGATCGAGACTCAGAAAAATAGAATTTTTTGAAAAACCAGAAATTTTTCTATAGAATCAATTTTCAAAAGATTTTTCATGACACGTAATGCATGAGAATGATTCCTATTAGGACATATGTGGATATTGTTAGAGACATATGTTATATAAATTGGTCAATCCTTTGACAACACTTTACTTGTAATTGGGTAGATTTAGGATGAGTTTAGTACTTCAAGGAACAAGAGTTCAAGTTTAGTATTGAAGCCAAAAAACCAAGTGAAGAAGTGCTATTCATTAAAGCTCGATAAATAGCTCGATAGATCCATATCCATTAAGCTTTAATGATGAAGCTTGACAGTAGCTCGACAGAAGCTATATCTGTCGAGAATTAGGAAATTTAGATTTCCAGATCTAATTTCACGCATATCCATGTGTATTTGTGTAGAATTTCTTTTCTATATAAGAATTATTTTAAAAGCCGTCAAAGGTGATGCAACTTGATGCAAAGTCATTGTGTATGCAAATTGTGACTAGAGACAGAATTTGCTCTGGTTCATCATATTCTCTCTAGAAGCTACTGCGTCTTTGCGCCAAGGATTTTGTAACCAATAAGCTTCTTGATCTTCATTGTTGGATGAACTGAAGAACCTTACAACTAATATCTTCCTCAAGTTGGTGTGTTAGTCATGTACTAGGATCCGTGCATCATTGGTTAGTCATGTACTGGAATTCGTGCATTGAATGGAGAGATTGCCACTATATTACAAGTCCAATTGGGTATTGAGGTTAGGGTTCAACTGTAGGTTGGTATTAAGTACTGGGATTCCTTTTACTTGTAACCACTTGTTTTGATAATAGTGGATTCTTAGGAGTGATGACCTTAAATTCACCCAGTGAGGTTTTGTCTCGGTGGTTTTCCCCATCTGTAAACAAATCACCTATGTCAAATTTATTTTCCGTTGCATTTAACTTCGCTGCATTTAACTTAATTGGTGTTTATTTGTGCTACCACCACTACAAAAAAATCGTCCTGTCCCAGCGTTTTTTTCCCAGCGTTTTTACAAACCGCCGTAATAGATAAGCCTATACCAGCGCTTTTTGTCGGCGCTTTACAAAGCGCTGCCATATGAGGCCTATAGCGGCGTTTTTCAAAAACGCTGGTATAGGAAGCCCAAAAGCGCTGGGATAGGGTTACTTATTTCCATTATGGAGAATGAGCTGTCCCAGCGCTTTTATAAGCGCTGGGATAGGTCATTCTGATAAGGGGATGAGAAAGACCTGTCCCAGCGCTTTTAAAAGCGCTGGGACAGGTCTCTCTGTTCCCTTATGAAAAGAGGCCTGTCCCAGCGCTTTTGAAAGCGCTGGAATAGGGTCCACCTATTCCAGCGCTTCTAAAAGCGCTGGGATAGGTCTCTCCAAAACGCTGGGATAGGTCATTCTGATAAGGGAATGAGAAAGACCTGTCCCAGCGCTTTTAAAAGCGCTGGGACAGGTCTCTTCGTTCCCTTATGAAAAGAGGCCTGTCCCAGCACTTTTGAAAGCGTTGGGATAGGTCTCTCCAAAACGCTGGGATAGGTCCCTCGCACCACTTAAAAATTTTCAGACTTCCCACTTATTTTTTCACCTTCCCACCACTTTGGCCTCTCGTTTTTGGTCTCCCTCTTCTTTGCTTCAGATGTTTTCCTCTCACCCACATTTTCTCTCCCTCTCCCTCTCCCTCTCCCTCTTCCTTAACCCATTTCCCCTCTTCCTCTCTTCTTCTTTACTCAAAACCCACCATTTTTTTTCTGAAATTTCAAACAAAAAAATATTACCCAAAACCACAAACCCTACCCAAAGCAAGGTAAGTCTCTCTAGCTCTCATTTCTATTTTGTAGCAATATTTGTATATATATTTGTTGTTAAATTTCTGGTCTTTTATTTTTGATTTTGGTTGAAGTTTGGTTTGGGTTATGTGTATATTTATGTGTAACTGTTGGTTGATTGTATGGGTTTTAGTTTTGGTTTTGGTTAAAGTTTAGTTCATTTTGTGGCTTTTTATTTTTGATTTTGGTTAAAGTTTGCTTTATTTGGAGGAACTATAGGTGGCAGTAGTGCTAACAAAAATTTTCTCTAAGGTTTACATTAGAAATTGTTAATCTGCCTCTATACATAGCAAGGTAAGTCTCTCTAGCTCTCATTTCTATTTTGTAGCAATATTTGTATATATATTTGTTGTTAAATTTCTGGTTTTTTATTTTTGATTTTGGTTGAAGTTTGGTTTGGATTATGTGTATATTTTTGTGTAACTGTTGGATTATATTTTGGATTATGTTGGTTGTTGTTAAATATTTTGTGTATATTTAAGGTTTAAACACTCTGTGGCTATCAAATACAAGTCAAAAGACTTTATGTTAATTGACTCCAACGAAACTCAATCACCTTCATTCACCAAGTTATGAATTAATAATTAATAATATATGTATGTATTTTACTGTTTGTTTGCAAAGAAAATTATGTTTGACTTTATTCTCTTTTAAATTTTTTTTTTTCCTTCTCATTGTGTGGATTGCATCATTGTTTAATTAGGTACTGGTTATCTCTCCAAAAAAAGTACTGGGTAAGTAGTTAGTGTATTTTATTTTTTAATTGTGTGGATAATGTCCGGTGTTATTTTAATTTGCCGCTGCACCGATTCTTGTTGTCAAAGTCAATCAAGTTGGTCCAGATGGTACCTTTTCATGCACTTCAGCACTTATAGGTGTGTGGATTATTTGTATAGTTTCTAAGTTCTAACCTAATTCGAAAAAAAAAAAACTAAAAAGTCAAAACAAGTGATATATTGGATGTGGTTTGTATAGTTGGATTGTGTGGGGGTGATATTTTGGGGCTTATGGCTTTGTTGCCCCAATTCTTGTGTTTAAAAATTTTCATGTTGTATATCTACTTGGGTGGCAAAGTTTGATGGGGGACCTCAGGTAATAAGCTCTCTTTATGTCTTGATTTCATTATTATTTTTCTTAATTTGAAGTTTTAAGTATTGGAGTAAGATACACATGAGTTAGAAAAACAATTTGTTGGACTGACATTGGGTTGAGAACAGGCTTCTATTGCAGCTGTGTTTTAGTTTTTGCTTTTGATCCTAATACTCCCTTAACTTCTTGCTTGACCCTTAAGAGGTTTTTGGTTTTCTGTTATATATATAATGATAATAATGACTAATTATTTTAATCTACATTTTTATTATTGGAGATTGGATATCTTGCTTGTCTACTTTGTCGGTTTTTTTAATTTAAGTGGTGATGCATTTGTGGTACTTAAGCTAGGTTGATTTTGTTTGGTTGCTTCTTGATGAAACATGCTTTTGAGTAGTCTTGCTCTTTATAAATTTTTTATATTTTCCTTTAGAAGTAAAATCTTATAATTTATAATTATTCCAAACTATGTAGCTGGAATTCTGTTTTTCAGTTTGCTCGTGTGGTCATCTTTCACATAGCACTTGTACATTTGTCTTCTTGTCTTGTTTCTATTGATGTTTTCTTGCTTATAGTGGAACCTGGTTATGTTGTGCTAGCAGCTCTTTTTCTAGTTTGGATTGTCACATTCTGTATGCAGGAAGCAAGATGTTTTTGTTTGGGTGCTTCACAACTTAAGCAGCTGAGTTTGGCGATAAACTCCCTTTTTCTTCCCCTTTGTTTTTCTCTCCTTCAAGCACAATAATTTGAAGGATACATTTTTGTTGTTTTAATTTTGTCTAATACTTGGGTTTGTGACTGAATTTCCTAGGTTTCATTTTCGAGAAGAATTATAATTCCAAGTCTTGCAAAGTGAGGGTTTGAAATTTCTATTGCAATTTTTCTTCCTTTGTCTTGCTGTCTTATTTTATTTTTGGTCATTATGTGTTGGCAACTTTAATAATGAATTCACAGCTTAATCTGGCAGTGCTTAGTATTGTTGTAGTCCACAATTTTAATCGTAGTGTGTCTTGAGGGAACGCTTTTGCTTTCTCTTCTCCTGGCATTTGTGGGCTTTCTGGGAGTTACATTGGTATGCATCGTAATTTGTTAACTTGGATTGTTGCTACTTGATTTCCTTGTCCCCCAATATCTAGCAACAGAGAAGAGCTTGGCTTTCTAAGTTAGAAAGGATTTATCTTTATATTTTTGCATTCTTTGAAATATAGTTGTTTTTTCATTTGTTGTTTTGCAACTCCTGTGATTCTCTGTGCATGTTAAAATTCTATTACTTATATGTATATAGAACTGTTTTTTTTTTCTTCTGCTGTACTTGGCAGTTTAAGCAGCCAAGTTTGATTAGGTTGATAAATTCTCTTTTTCTCCTGCTTTCATCATTCTCTTTTGCAATCATGAGAACTTAAAAAACTTTTTGCTTGTTTAATTTCATTTGAAATATATAGTTCTTTCATTTGTTGTTTTGCAACTTCTGCAATTCACATGTTAAAAATCTATTCTTTGTTTGTCTACAGGAACTAGTTTTTTTTTAATTTTTTTGTGTTTGTGCTTAGCAGCTTTAATAAACTGAACTTTTCATTTGGTGATAAGCTTTATTTTCTGCCTGCTTTCATTATTCTCTCTTGCAATCATAAGAATTATAAATTTCTTGTATTGTTTTAATTCTTTTTGATACTTGTGCCTGTAAATTCTTTTCTTAGGCTTTGGTTTCCTTCACATCCATAAATTCATGTCTCACCTAGGGAGGGCTTGAAATTTCCCTTGCAATTCTTCTTGTTTCTATGTCTTCTCTTGTTTAAATTTTGGTAATTTAGTTTGAATGTGGTAATGCCTGTTGATGTTGAGGGACTGGTAGATTAACAAAGTTTTTGACCTTAATATGGTTGCCAGGGAAAATAATACAGCTTTTTTGCTTCATCCTATAACACGAGTTAGGCTTTCTAGGAATGACTTGGTGCATGGTTTCTTTTTAAGGCATTTGTTGAGGGACAGGTAGATTAAGAATGGTCCAGGTATGACTTCATTCCATTTATTTAATAGATTTGGGTGCATGGTTTATTTATTTTTTTTTAAAGGTGTTTGTTGTAGCAAGCTTTTGTAGATCAATTTTTTTTTGCTACAATTCTGTAGATCAATATGTTTCTTCTATTGGAGCATAATACATGAAGTTTCCTTTCCCTTATTGTTGGATGGCCGGTAATTATGGGTCTAAAATTTATGACTTTTTTCTAGTTCTGTAGATTTCACTTTTTGCGCATACATTGTTTAATATATTGCTCCCTCAAAAGGAATCGTTGTTCCTTGTTGCACCAAACTTCTGTAGAGATCAATTGTTGCTGAATGTGGTTCAATTTGGGGCCATTTTATGTTTGCAAGGTCATCGCTTATTTGAATGTGGTAATTTCTCTTATTGGTCTGGTGCAGGTAGATTGATGCTGATCTTGTGGTTGCCTAGGTTGAGTTCTTCAGGTTATTGGTTTGTCCTGTGATTGGCATGACTTAGGCTTTTTGTGAATCAAATTCTTTTAACTTACACACTTGGTCTTAGCATTATTATTGTAAAAAATCTGTGAATAAAATTCTTTTAATCTATGTTTTTGGTTTTTGCATTATTATTTGTAAAAATATGAATTGCGGTTCATTACAGGTGTTATAAAATATATATTGGAAAATATGTATTGTAGGTATATTTCAGGTCTATAAAATTAATTTTTTTTTTTTTTTAAAAAAAGGACCTATACCAGCGCTTTTAAAAGCGCTGGCATAGGTCCTTTTAAATTTTACTGATTCAAGACCTATACCAGCGCTTTCAAAAGCGCTGGAATAGGTAAAACCTATGCCAGCGCTTTCAAAAGCGCTGGCATAGGCCTTCCAAAAGCGTTGGTATAGGTTATATTCACATTTTCATAAAGACTGTCCCAGCGCTTTTAAAAACGCCGGAATAGGGTTTGAAAGCGCTAGGACCTATCCCAGCGCTTTTGAAAAGCGCTGGTACAAGTCCGCACGACCCTATCCCCACATTCAAAAAGCGGCGGTCTGAAGCGCCGGGAAAAAAAACGCCGGGATAGGAATTTTGACCCTATCCCAGCGCTTTTTGGGGCTATCCCAGCGCTTTTCAAAACGCTGGGATAGCCCCGTTTTTTTGTAGTGCACGCTAATTGTATGTAATTGAATCTAATTAATTCACTTGGATAGTTAATTGATTAATTTACCCAAGGGGTCAACACATTCTTGGCCTTTCAATTCCAAAAAATTTTCAAAACACATTATCTTCAACTTGAGTTTTCAAAATAAAGTTTTTTATTTTTCTTCTCAAAAATTTGAACTAACCCAGAAGGAATTTTGCATCAAACATCACAAAGTGCATAATCTCGGATGGCCAAACTAGATTCACACAATCTCATGTACAAAGTTTAGCAAAGAATTACTTATGATGTGTGTGCAACTAGTAAGAGCATGAGAAACAGATAAGGTGATCTGTAGATAGTAATCAATCACCATTTCTACATTATTCATCACATAAATTTGAAAGTGACTATCACCTAAAGAGTTACATCATATTACTCCCACATCTCCTACAAAACAAGCTTGCAATCATGCTTTTTTTTTTTTTTTTTTTTTTTTTGCCTTATTGAATGTAGAATTTTTTTTTTTTTTTTTTTTAAGGCTACACCTTATTTTCTTTTTGTGCATGTACTACACTTTCTCGAGTACAAAATCTTATGATATGCACTAAGGTGTTTATGATTGGCTGGTAAACAGTGATGAGATAATTATTTATGTCTTTCTCTTAGAATTTTTTAGTCCTTAAAATCAAAAGCATGTGACTTTAAAATCAAGAACATGTGATCAAAAACTATAAATATTAACACAAACATGTACTACATAGCTAAAACTAGCAAAGTGCAAAAAAATAAGCTTATCTAAGCTAAACAAGGAACACAAGCATGTTATGCAATGATGCCAACCTCAATTACATAATAATGATGTGTAATAAAAAAGAAATAAAAATCTTTTTGGTTTCAAAAAAAAAAAAATTTATGACCAAAACTAAAATGCACACATTATGCTAAATGAATAAAATGCAAATGCAATGTATGACAGTGCTTAACTAAGCTATAGAGTGTACACAAACAAGAAATATCAATTTCTTAATTAACCCTTGAGTACATGTACAAACTAATACATACTCACACAAAATCAAAAATAGTTTATCATTCAATTATGTAACACATACTATTCAAGTTTCTCCACAATGTCAAGCATGTTCTAAATCAAGAGAGAGATATCATAATTCATGTAATCCTCAAAACAAATAAAACAAGAAACAAAATAAAATATTTTTGCCTTTTGAAAATTTTCAATGTTTTTGGATTTTTGAATAATCAAAACAACCTAAGAAAATAAAACAACCAAAAACTGAAAGTAATCATGTCCATAAATAATTGAAAGAATTAAATCAGGGACAAATCAGCAACACTCACCTTAGAGAATTTTTGCTCACCCATACAACACGAGTCTTTGGCTTTGTAGGTGAAAATCCATGTGAAGCAGAGTCTATTTGAGGGATTACACCAATCTTTGGAGAAAAACTGAAATCCTGCAAATTCCTTTCACAAGCCTCAAAAAGATCAACTGAAACAATAGTGTCCTTTTTATTCAAAACATCACAATAAAAAACAGTAAGACACTTAAAATTATCCATGATAACAGGGATCAAGGATCAACTCTAGGTATAATAACCTAAATCAAGAGCTAACCCGCTCTGATACCACTTGTCAAGTTTTAGATCTCTGTAAACTAAATTCTTTAACCTAATTAATTATTCAAATCTAGGTTAAAACAATAAAGTCATATCATGTCAAGCAGTAGAAAATATAAAGAACGCAATGATATGATCACCTAGGAAAACCAAACTAGTAAAAAACCTGGGGAGAATTTAACCTAGCTATCCTTAAGATAAAAAGCAAATTCACTAGAAAGAATTGAAGTTTACCATAAAACTTAGACCATTAACATCCTATTGCTACTACCTGTAGAACTTACTACCATGACCCCATGATAGCTCCGAGTCCACGGACTACTTTTTTCCTTGGCCTTTACAACATAAGCGCCCACACTTGTGACTTTGAGACTCCACTTAAAGGTTTATCAACACAAACTTTCCTGTTTGTGACTCTAAGACCACCCTTGAAGGTTTAGATCATCAGCACCTTTGATGACTATAGAAGGCAGCAACTTCTACAACACCGGATCTTGAGATTCTTCAAGGAATAACACCGATAGAAGATATGAGAGAGTTTTTTGGGTACAAAACCCTAGATACAAAAAAGGCACACTCTTCTCTCTCTAAAAAACCTTATTAAAAATGTGCTTAGGGTTTCCTTTATATACTAGAATAAGTAGATCTGAAACCCTAATCCTTTTTGGGCTTGAATTGCTGTTTGAGCTTAATTAAAATTCTGCAGATACAACTTTCGATCGATCAAGCCTGACTCTGGATCGATTGAGCCTGACTTTGGATCGATCGAACCAGGAAGATTCTAAATTCTTCTTTCTACAACTTGTATGTTCTTGAATCTTGACTTGAATCACCTTGAGCATTGTCTAATAATACCTATAGACTCAAGGAGCTATATCTAGATAAGTTTGTATTCACGGTTTGCCAATTGTTCTAAACTTTTAGAATCTAACAGTTACGACCTACGAGGAAAGAGAAGAAGAGAGAGTTTTCAATAAATGGTAAGTGATCAAATTTCCACAATTGCGTGACCAAGAAAAAATAAAACTCTAGTCCTTGATTTCACCATAAGTGGTTGGAAATTGAAATAATCAACAATGACTTTAATGATGATGAATTTGTTGAATCAACTAGGAAAGTGATTTACTCAATAGATTCATCAACCTTTTAATAATATCACCAAATCCAGATATTTCCTAAACTAGTTGAAATTATGTAAGTGTGTTGTCAACTTTGAAAAGCTGTTTCTACTTTGAAGTGAAAGCGCTATCCATACCCATTAATTATACATTAAATTTTTTGTTCGAACATGGGCCATGAAATATTCAGAGAACTGTATGTAAATTCAAGACAAATGAGCCAACTATCCATAACAATCAATGCGAGGCTGCATAATAATTGTTGAGGGGAAAATTGATGTCCTCAAATGAAATATGGGGAACCGTACAGGCATCTTTTGCACATTGCATACGGCTATACAATGGAATTTACTTTATAACCTCCATTCTCTCTAAGATGATACTCAAAAGGCTTTCGGTGTAGTGACAAGTCTATCCAAGGAAGAAATAAAGGCTGCACCTTAGCAAGAACAACATTAAAACCTAATAAAACACTTCATAATAGTTAATTAATAGATTATTGGTCCTGTTACAATAATGCAAGAAAGTAGTAGGGTAAAATTAAACTTATAGTCCAATAGTCAATTATTGAACAAATTTAAGAAGTTTTTCACTTCAAGAAATCCTTGTGTGTCTCGGTCATAAGGGTGTAGGGTACTTTCTGCTACTACTATGTCAATATGAGGGAAAAATTACATTGTTACAAATACATTATATTCTTCAATTGAAAAACAAAAAGTAAAGATCAATGGGTCCATGGTAAGAAGGAAGGGGTTATTTGGCATGGTCTGAAGGGAGAGAGAGGTTCCAGTTCAGTGCAGTGGATACTAAACCAAGATTTTTGTGGGATATGTATGTGGGGTATGAGTGGGGTAGTAAAGGCTATTTTGAGTGAGTGGGTGTGTAAGCTTGTATTGGGATGATGGAAATAATGCTAAAACTAAGTCTTTAATGGGGAAGAGGATTGTTTATGGTTGGTTAGGAAATATTTATGGACTTAGGATATGTAGAAAAGGGAAAATGAATGTTTGAGGCTGAAAGCTCGAATTTGTATAAAAACACAAGAGCTATTTAGATCCTCAAATTAAAATTATGACTCGGTTGATACTTAAACTAAGTGCAGAATAAAGTAAATGCGAGTGGATAAACAATATAACTACTCTAAGCCATATTCATCAAATCACAGCAATAAAATGAAAGCTAAAAGAGTAGGGAAGAAAAATGCAAACACAAGATAATACGTCGATGTGTTATTGCAAAGGAAACCGAAGAACTCGGCGAAAAACCTCTCCACCGCCCTCCAAGCGATAAATTGATCCACTAGAGAATGAGTTGGAGTACACGAATAACAAAAGACCCTTCAAGCCTAGTCTACCCCCATGTACTTAAGCCCTCCAAACTCCTGCTACCAACTGACTTGATGAAGCCTTGTCTTCTCTAGCTCTCTGGATCACGCAATTCAACCCGATTGCATCCACCAAACAAATGGCTTCTTCCAATGCTTCCCAGCAACACCAAAACCTCACTTTACACTCAGGATGGGTGTGGTAAGTGTTTGGGCTATCAACCTCTCAAGGATTTGGAAATAGAGAGGTAGGAGTTGAAGAAAACCACAATAGATTGTGTAAAAGATTGTGGGTATGACAATCTCTCACTCTTAAGGGTAATGGCTAGGGTTTTCTCTCCGAAATTCACTCCTCTCAATATGTGGGTAATGTGGGTATATATAATGTGGATAGAGACCTAGTTATGACAAATTGGCAAAACAGAATATTTCGTGGGTATCTCGGGGGAAGGCTTTATCCGTAAGACACTCGCAAAAACTAACTATCACCATCTGTCATAACTCTTCGCATTCCAGTCATGTGTTGGGCACATGCTTCACTTCACAGGAAGGCTTCTCGCGAACTACTCGTGAAAACATCTTTAATCTTCAATGAGTCTTGAGTCTTCACACTCTCTCTCACACACAACTCTTACAATGAAATCTCACATAAAATATAGGTACAAAAGACTGAACAAAATTGCAATCAAATTTGGCACGAAATTAAAGCCAACACAAAATAGTTGTAAAATCACAACTTTACAGAGGCTAAGTAAATGTGGGATGAGAGGGATGATTTATAAGCTGGGAAAAGCTGAATTACAAGCTAAAATATGACAAAGTAACAAGAATAACAAAATTTTCAGAGGGTTTGGTGTGTGTTTGTGAAGCTGATGTGATTACCTTTTTATAGTGGAGCTTTAGGGGGGTGATTAGCAAGAATGCAAAACGTAGCCCTGGTCAAGAGGTAGAATGGCAAACTGCTCATCTTAGGATTTGGTTATAAATGGTAGATTTTCTTTTGGGCTGCTTTGCTTCTTTGGCCAATATGACACATGGGTGAATATTTAGGTAATCTTGCATTAAATGCTAAAATTTCTGAGGTTGTGTTCAGCCAATATGATCAGGGCAGGTATTAAGGAAAAATCTTGGTGCTACAACTAAGATTTGAACCCTAGGAAGTAGGGTTCAACACCCTAAGTTAGATGTCAAATTTTGACCCTACTTCAAAGGGTTCTGCTGGAGATCTATTTATGCCATCCAAACCACATTTCCCAAATTTTCCCCTTTAGGATTCATAGGCTTGGCACATGAACCAATTCTTAAACATTTTAGGCATTTATAGAATTGATTTGTTAAAACTTGAGTAACTTGGTTATGACTTCCTTCTGGTAGAGATAGAGTTTTGAGGAAGATGATGAAATCTCATTACCCATTAGACTTTAGCTATTAGTACAACCTCTAGGCACTGTTTACGTTAGGGAGATGGTGGCAGAAAGCTAATGGGACAACCCTTAGTCCATTCTTAGTGATTTGGTTGTCGCTTAAGGAAATCTATAGTTAAACCTTGGTCAAGGATGAGCAAGAATGAAGTTAGCTGGCTAGTTCACTCCTCTGCCTTGGCTGGAACTTTGGATTGGGTTTGTTCACGTGGGCTGGACCCTTTGGCTGGGCTGTGCTTATGTACCTTTTCACTTGGGCTTGTTCTCCTTCTATCACATATTTGGACCTACAAAATGGACATCAATGACACAATTGCCATGGGTTTTCATCCCTCATGGACTCTTATTGTTAGTGGATATTAAATTTAGTTTAGGTTTTGATAGATATTTGTAATGGATTTTTGGGTAATGAATGTAATATAATAGCATAAGTTTAATTATTTCAAAATGCTTCATAAATAATATTTATCATTTTAAAATGATGAATTCCATATCATAAGTAATGTTTTGTTCCCAATAATCATGTCATAATTTAAATGACAAGCTAGTAGGATGAATAATCATCATAGAATTATGAATAGTGACCGTAGAGTCAAAATCATAATTTCTCGTGAATTTGGAAACATATGAGCATTCAAGCTTTAAAAAAAAAAAAAAAACAATTATGGTTATGGGCATAGGTAATTAATCATATGGTATTTCCCAAGTATTAACAATATTGGATTTTTTTACTAAATAGTACCAATATGAATTGGGTTTCTTAATGTTGCCAATGAAAACTAGGTTTTTTGATATTGCCAGCAAGAACTGGGTTTTTTAATATTGCTAACGAGAACTGGGCTTTTTTTATATTACTAACGAGAACTGGGCTTTTTTGATAGATAATTCACCATGGACTTGAATCATGGTTTTTGATCATGAGATTTGAACCCCTTTAATAAAATAATTTGGGCATATGTATGAACTATAGGCCTCACGAAATATTGGGTCTTATAATATTTTATATTTGTGGTCCAATTTAGTGGTGGCATGGAGAATAGTTTTGGGTTAGCATAATAATAGGGCAAAAATATTTGGAGAAGCCCAATGATTTGTTAGTGGTGTTTGTAAATAAATGGGTGGGATTTAAGTGAAAATAGGAGTAAAAAAATGTACACTAACAACAATCTTGCTGGATAATGGTTTTGTCTAACATTGTCAAATAAATACATCATAAAACAATAGACTGGACATGAGTTTATAATCAAAGGGTCATGTTAGTAGTGCCTTTAGGGCAAGTATGGACCTAGAAGGGGTCTAGGCTCCCTTGGTCCAATTTTTTTTCATTAGGTATAATTTGCCTATTTTAAGGTTGGGCGTCTCTCTTCCAAAGTCTTGACCCCTCCCCTAACAGCCTAGACAGCTCAATCCAAAAGAAAATTAAAAACCCACCCACATTTACAGCTTATAGCCTTATACAAACCAAATTCAGGGGGAAAAAAAGAGATGGAGAAAGTCAAGAGAGAGAGACTGAGAGATTAGGGGTGGAGCCAGAACTTAGAGTTAGGGGAGGGCGACTTTGTTGCTGGTGATTATGTGCGGCGGCTTCAGTCTTTGACTTTGCTGTTGCTTAGCTACTGAGATTTTTTTTTTTGGTCTTTGATATTGTGCTACTGGGTAAACCTCGAATCCATGAGGGGTTTTCCCTGAATCCACAAGGAGGTAAACTGAAATCTACCAGAGAAAGAATTTGACAAAAGTCTATGTTTATCTAATTTGCCTCTGACTGCTACAAAACATAAAAATACTGATAAAATATTTGAAACCCTAATTTGCACTAATTATGTGATTAGGTGACAAAATACCGAAATTTACAAAAAGTGGCAAAATTAAATTAAATGCAGAATCATAAACTATTGAGCTTAAGGTTTGTCCCAAAACAAGCGAAACCATATTCTAACTTTTTAGTTATTAAGGAAACAAAAATGATTATAAATGGAAAAATTGCAGTTTTCAAGGCCTAAATGAAGGAATTCACCAGTATCGAGGGATACCCTATAGCAAAGCTATAACTATTGCTCAGAAGGCCATTTTGCTTCAACCTGCCATATTTTATGCAATTCCAACTCTGAGTCTCATGATTTCTATTTGTGCCTTTTTGCCTTGTGTGATGATTTTAGGATCGTGTAAGAGTCTAGGAAAGCCATGACAATCTGTTCTACATCAGTCTCCCCTACTTGAAAAGAACTTAACCATGAGTTCCCATTATCTAGCGCATTAGAAGGATAGTACTCATATAAGTCAGCAACATTGAAGGTGGAAGACATATTCATGTCTGGTGTAAGAGCAACCACATAAGCATTATTGTTGATCTTTTTTGTAATCTGGAATGGTCCATATTTCTTGTCCTTCAACTCGTTGTAGGTACCAATAGGAAACCTCTCCTTTCTAAGGTAGACTAGTACTAAATCCCTAACACTGAAAATTTTCTCATGTCTCTTCTTATCAACTGCTTCCTTGTACTTAGCATTAGGAGCTTCCAGTTTCTACCTCACCTCCTTTTGCATTGCTTGAATACAATCAGCCACATTCTCTGCAACTTGACTCTAAGGGTACCAAGTCCAAAGCGTGTGTAGGAGGCACGCAGTAGTCAATGGAAAATGGAGACTTACCAATGCTTCTGCTGACTGAGTTGTTGTAAGCAAACTCTGTCTAGGAAAATGAAAGATCCCACTGCTTAGGCTTCTCTCCTGAGATGCACAAGATCAGATTCCCTAAAATGTGATTAACCACTTCTGTCTGGTCATCAGTTTGAGGATGACTAGTGCTATTATAATTCAAGGAAGTGTCAAAACACTTCCATAATATCCGCCAAAGGTGACTGATGAACTTGGTATCCTGATCAAAGGTGATGGACTTTGGCACCCCATGCAAGCACACAACTTCTTTAAAGAACAAATTGGTCACTCAAGTAGCATATGAAGTCTTGTTGCATGTTATGAAATGGGACATCTTCGGGTACTCATCAACCACACAACAAAAATAGAATCCATACCTTGCTGGGTTCGAGGAAGACCTAGTATAAAATCCATATACAAATCCTCTCATGGTGCTTGTGGAACTGGCAATGGTATGTATAAACCAGTATTTTGAGATTGTCCTTTAGCAGTTTGGTAGATTGGACACTTTCTCACATGATTGCCAACACCCATCTTTAGTAGTGGCCAATAATACCTCTCTTCCATAAGTGCTATCGTCTTGTTTCTGCCCATATGTCCACCCAAACCTCCACCATGCAGCTCCCTTAATGAACTCTTAAGGATGCATAATTGATTACCCTAAAAGAGGAAATCATCCTAGATGTACATACTATTAACAGCAGTATGAGTTTGTTGACACTTACCCCAAATATCACCAAGATCCTCATCATTCTCAAACAGCTCCTTGAGGCAATCAAACCCTACAACTTCAATACGTAATGTGGTAAAAAAAAAAATGCTCGCCTATTGAGTGCATCTACCTAATTATTGACACCAGACTTGTGCTTTAATGTGAAATGGAAACATTGTATATAAGCTACCCACCTAGCATGCATCTGGTTAATGCTAGCTTGACTATTGATGTGCTTCAACGCTTGATGACCTGTATATAATACAAACTCCCTTTGAATCAAGTAATGCTCACAATGCTTAAGAGTTCGTACCACAACAAAGAACTCTAACTCATAGTCTGACCATTTACTCCGAGGTTCACAAACTTTCTCATTGAAGAATGCTATTGGCCTATTCTCATGGGAAAGAATAGTGTATATCCCGACCACAAATGCATCACACTCCACCCAAAACACCTTCTTAAATTTCATGTGATTCCGACTCTGAGGCCCATGATTTCTACTAGTGCCTTTATGCCTTGCGCAATGATTTCAAATGCGCATGAGAATCCAAGAAGGCCATGGCGATCTGTTCTACATCATTATTGTTAACTAAAAAAATAATGTAAGTGGTGAGCCCAAATGCAAACTAATAAGAATTTACTACCTTTGTAAAAATGTTGTAGAAAAGTTTGTGACTATAAATACTCTTAAAAAATAATCAATGATATTGTTAAGCGGGATAAAGTGTAATTTATAGAAAAAAATTACTAAAATTAATACCCATGTATATAATAATAATTTTTTTTTTAAAGTTGCACCCCCCCCCCCCAACAAGTGCAAAGGTGGCTCCGTCCCTGTGAGAGATGGAGTGATAAATATGTTTGCAGGGAGAGGGGTAAAGAATTTAGCAACTCCAACTTTCTTTAATCTCAAATTTGTTGCACACTGCAAGATTTTAACAAAAATAAGGAGAAGCAAATGCAAATCCAAAACTTTTGAAAGAGGAGACTTTAAACAACCCATGTATCTAGTGAAAATAACAAGATGATCATAAAGAAATGGTCAAGTGGGATAGGTTGGTAGTTCGATAGGTGGGTAGTTAGTAGAGTTTTTTTTTTTATTAGATAATTTATTATTCATTATGTAGTAGTAGAGAACCACGTTATAGTCTTACATGAGGTACATTTTTTTTTTTTAGGACTTACATAGTACTGATAATTAAACAAAATATATAGTAATATATGTAATATAATATTATATATAAGAAATGCACAATAATATTTAATATATAATTTTAAAATATTAATAAATAATAATTCATTTTAGTACAGATTTATTATTATGTTATTGTTAATTTTAGTTATAAACTTACTATATATAAAATGTGGATTTGTTATTTTACTTTTCTAGATATAAGATCCTCCTTGTTACATTTTGGTATTTTTATTTTGCAAATATAAGATGTAAAATGCTAAAAACTTACAAAAATTCTTTAAAAAGATGTTTGTGGGGCCCAACAATTCGTGGATCAGGCCCATTCACCCTTAGAGAGTCCGAGGGCCCAATCCGAGGAGAATTGTAGCCCAAGCTCCATGACGCAGAGCACAGACCAATTTTGGGAGGCAGCCGAGGACAGTCTAGTCCTCGGCAGGCCCATAATCCCCCCAGAATAAAGGGACAAATTCGGGAGGAAATCCAAAATACCTTGGGGCGATTACCCTAAATACCCTTCTGGATAAGGCCCAATGCCTGACAGAACCGTACTCTGCAGCTTTATCAAGTCATCCCCAACAATTCCGGGATTAGACTGATGGGACCAATGTCAGTATTTGTAAAGACTGACCCTACACGTGGACGAAGGACATCGAACGCACGCTAGTATAAAAGGAGAAGTAAGTGAATCTAGTAGAGGGAGGAGGAAAAGAGAAAGACTTCATGAATAAGATCGCCGGAACGATCCATGCAGAGAATAGAGAAGGTCCTCCGTTGGACAGCCGGAAGGGACCACAAGGGTCCTCGGATCAAGTCCGAGGAGCCCATTCTCAGAAGTGGCAGCACGGCGGGGCTTTAAACGTTTAGGCCCAGTCCACTTTCCACAGGGACCTCTCTGAAATCCAGACCGGACCATCGTCCCGTGACCAAGCCCAAGCTTTTCAAGCCCACTCTCTACAAATTGTATTGTGAGGGATCTCTCCCGCGTGAACCCAAAAATGTCACTGGGCCGCGCAGGAATCGTGTCCTTACAATTGGCGCCGTCTGTGGGAAAGCATGCGCGCTTGGCGCAGGTGGCGGTGGAGTCAACTCTCTACTAAGCAAAAATTCACGGAGCTTCCGCCGTCTCTTTTGACGTGCAGCTGTTGTTCCGACATAAATTTCTGCTAGGGGCTACTCCTTGCAGCGCCCATGGCGTAGGCCGCCCTAGGGGCTCTTGGCCTCAAGCCGGCTCTCCCCGCCCTGATCTAGGGGCTTACATCCAAAAAACAAACAAACACGAAAAACAAATCTCATAAACTTTGGACAGAACCAAGGTCTTGCATGGTCCTCGGACTCAAACCTATGGGGAAACCAAGTACAAGAGATCAATATCAAAAGTTTTGGACAGAACCAAGGCCTTGCATGGTCCACGGACTCAAGCCTGTGGGGAAACCAAACACGAAAAACAAATCTCAAACTTTGGACAGAACCAAGGTCTTGCATGGTCCTCGGACTCAAACCTATGGGGAAACCAAGTACAAGAGATCAATATCAAAAGTTTTGGACAGAACCAAGGCCTTGCATGGTCCACGGACTCAAGCCTGTGGGGAAACCAAACACGAAAAACAAATCTCATAAACTTTGGACAGAACCAAGGTCTTGCATGGTCCTCGGACTCAAACCTATGGGGAAACCAAGTACAAGAGATCAATATCAAAAGTTTTGGACAGAACCAAGGCCTTGCATGGTCCACGGACTCAAGCCTGTGGGGAAACCAAACACAAACAACAAATCTCAAACTTTGGACAGAACCAAGGTCTTGCATGGTCCTCGGACTCAAACCTATGGGGAAACCAAGTACAAGAGATCAATATCAAAAGTTTTGGACAGAACCAAGGTCTTGCATGGTCCTCGGACTCAAACCTATGGGGAAACCAAGTGCAAGAGATAAATATCACGAGTTGTGGACAGAACCAAGGTCTTGTATGGTCTTCGGACTCAAACCTATGGGAAAACCAACTACTCGTAAGGAAAAACTACATTACGTAGAATTTGGATTCATCTGAGGAAAGCTCTCCACTCGCCATTGGGTCAGTTCCCAAATTGCGGGGATTCGCAAGTCTGCTCTTATATCTGCAGCACCAAGGGAATCGACGCGACGTAGGGCAATACGTCCTCTGAGAAACGATTTGAGTTCTTTACCCTCCGTCAACTCCTCGGACGGTACTCATATTTATCACAGAATATTCAATTGTTATCTTTGCTAGTTTCCTGAGTTAAACTTGCTATGAATTATTGCCGTAATGTTTGGTAGTGTTGGTACATTAGAATTGATTGGATTATGTTTCAAAACTTCCTGCTCTAAGTATCATTGAAGAAACAAACACAGGGAGCACACCCTTCCACAAAATAATGTTGCCAAAAGAGCAGTATTCAAAATAAGTAGGCAAAATTTCCTTTTTTATTAAAACAAAGAAACAGTACAGCATACAACAGAAGCTGAAATCAACTTGTGATAAAACTTGCTACATGATAGAAAGGAAAGTTGCAAGAAAGCAAGAGAAGGCCGAGGAGGTAGCACAGACGAGAGGTTGGCTACTGCTTCGAGGCCTTGTCCCTTCCCCCATGCTTTCGCATGCCCATAGCTCCGGCAGCAAAGGAGCCCAACTTGAGCCTCACGCCGCAGTGGGAGGATGCAGGTAGCACAGAGGAGAGGTTGGCTACTGCCTCAAGACCTCGTTTCATCCTCTACGCTTTCACGTGCCCGAAACTCAAGCAGCAAAAGAACCTGACCTCAGGCTAACACCATCTACAAAGAAGGTGCAGGGAGCCGGAAGTTGGGGAGCCCCCGCAGAAATTTGCCGGCTACAAGGTAGACAGTGCTGATGGTGGAAATTCCTTCTTCGGACATACCAAAAATCTGGCATGACCAGAACCTGCTTCGGATTTTGACTAAAAGCGTGGGAAACACCCTCTCCCCTCTGTCATAAGGGAATATCTCTTTGAATCTACGCCTTCGTTGCCCGTATATCACTCTTCTGAGCCTTAGGAGAACGTGGCGCCTTTGCGGCGGAGAGAGTTTTTCTTCCCCGACCCTCGTCTCAAACATGACTTACTGCGGAAGGGAGCTGAAGGAGGAGACTAAGGAGCTGGTGCCTAGGCAAAGAAACTTGCTCTCTTATTTATTTGAGGAGATAGGGTGGTGGCATTTAATTAGCGCAGCTTCCCAAGGAACGCTACAGACAAAACGTCTCCAGCTCGACTTCCAACAAACCTCTGCAACGACAAGACTAAAGGAGCCTCGTGGAGGTGCACCTTGAACATCGGGACACCCAAAAGTGCCGCGTGGCCAAAGACTATGGAAATATCTCCTGATCTGTGGGCCTAGAAAATTCGCGGCCCATGCCCCTGCTACATGATAGCCCACGGACTACGGCCCACGCCGGGTAATAACTAATGCCAGGGACAACCTCCTGCCCGGCTGCGTACGGGGTACCTAAGGAGAGGGAATGAAACAGAACCAAGGCCTTGCATGGTCCTCGGACTCAAGCCTATGGGGAAACCAGGTATAAAAACTATTATTATTACAAGTTTTGGACTGAACCAAGGCCTTGCATGGTCCTCGGACTCAAGCCTATGGGGAAACCAGGTATAAAAACTATTATTATTACAAGTTTTGGACTGAACCAAGGCCTTGCATGGTCCTCGGACTCAAGCCTATGGGGAAACCAAGTATAAAAACTATTATTATTACAAGTTTTGGACTGAACCAAGGCCTTGCATGGTCCTCGGACTCAAGCCTATGGGGAAACCAAGTATAAAAACTATTATTATTACAAGTTTTGGACTGAACCAAGGCCTTGCATGGTCCTCGGACTCAAGCCTATGGGGAAACCAAGTATAAAAACTATTATTATTATAAGTTTTGGACTGAACCAAGGCCTTGCATGGTCCTCGGACTCAAGCCTATGGGGAAACCAAGTATAAAAACTATTATTATTACGAGTTTTGGACTGAACCAAGGCCTTGCATGGTCCTCGGACTCAAGCCTATGGGGAAACCAAGTATAAAAACTATTATTATTACGAGTTTTGGATAGAGTCAAGGCCTTGTATGGTCCTCGGACCCAAACACGGCATCAAACCTCCAGTTCTCTCCTCGGCCAGCATGGTAATTATTACTTTTCACTGGTCGGCCTTATTGGGCCAAACACTTATATTAAAGTTATGGCAACATCTTTTTATTATCAAGTATTTTGGTCTTAGTTGTCATCGGTTTTAGATACTTTCTCATTGAGCCGAGCAGCGTTTACCAATATACAAAAACATAAACGGAATATGCAAAATGAAATAGTAAACACTTTTATTAATATAAGAGATTATTACAATGTACGAAAAAGGGCTCAAACAAGCCTATACAAAAGAAGAACTGCTAAAGCAACGATAACACTCGCAGTACAGAGAAGTAAACAGTCAGGCTTCTTCTAAACTCATCTTCAAGGTCTCTTCAGTCTCTGTCTCAACATTGCTCATATCGTGACAAGAACCTCCTTCGGAAAAGGATGAAGAACAAGGGAGAAGAACTGAAGGAGAAGGAAGAAGAATTGAAGGAGAAGGAAGAAGAATTGAAGAAGATGGAGGAGATGAATGAGGAAGATGGAGGACATGAGTAAAGAAGGAGGAGAAGAAGAGAGTAGGGATGAAAAGAAAGAAAAGGAACAAAAGAGGGAAAAGGGAAGGCACCAAGACGGAACTGGTGCTGGGAAGACTATAAGAAGAAGGTGGAGGAGGGCACCGAGGAGCAAAAGAGGGAGAAGTAGAAGCACTTAGCCCCTGCCTCAGCCCTGACTCCTAACACGTTGGTGCCATATTAGGTACGCTCATGAGGAGCCGGGTGGTGCTGATATTGGGTATTCTCGACTCAGTCACGCCAAGAGTTCGGCGTGATGAGCCCCTGCTTCGGATTTTGGCTAAAAGAGAGGCGGGACGGATCTTAAGTCTGCGCCACCCTTGCCCTGATCGAGCCATTTCAAGTTTTATCAGAATATGGTGTCTAGAGGAGGGGCATGATTTCTTCATCATTTGTCGTGATCTCATAAGAAGGGAAGGGGGTTAGTACGAAAGTGATGGCCTCCTGCTTGCCTACTTATAGGAAGAGCAGAACGGATGGCATTAAATGTATTCAACTTTCCCAAAGAATCTGAAGAAAAAAGAGGCGTCCGTTTCACTTCTCCACCTTATCAAATGAGCCGCCGGATATAAATGAGCCTCGTTAAGGGGATTCATTAAGGGCGCGTCTGGGACATCCAAGCGGCAGGAGCAGATTCTGAGCGGATTAAAAGGAATCCCCCAAAAACCGCCTAACTTCCTGGGAAACCGCTCACATAAATGCGGGATCAAGCTAAATGGGCCATATTAAGGGCCCGGGTTTGCCAAAACCCTCCTTTCCAATCCGGAATTCGGATAGAAGGGTTTTGAGGGGCTATTGTGGGGCCCAACAATTCGTGGACCAGGCCCATTCACCCTTAGAGAGTCCGAGGGCCCAATCCGAGGAGAATTGTAGCCCAAGCTCCATGACGCAGAGCACAGACCAATTTTGGAGGCAGCCGAGGACAGTCTAGTCCTCGGCAGGCCCATAATCCCCCCAGAATAAAGGGACAAATTCGGGAGGAAATCCAAAATACCTTGGGGCGATTACCCTAAATACCCTTCTGGATAAGGCCCAATGCCTGACAGAACCGTACTCTGCAGCTTTATCAAGTCATCCCCAACAATTCCGGGATTAGACTGATGGGACCAATGTCAGTATTTGTAAAGACTGACCCTACACGTGGACGAAGGACATCGAACGCACGCTAGTATAAAAGGAGAAGTAAGTGAATCTAGAGGGGGGGGGAGAAAAAGAAAAAGACTTCATGAATAAGATCGCCGGAACGATCCATGCAGAGAATAGAGAAGGTCCTCCGTTGGACAGCCGGAAAGGACCACAAGGGTCCTCGGATCCAGTCCGAGGAGCCCATTCTCAGAAGTGGCAGCACGGCGGGGCTTTAAACGTTTAGGCCCAGTCCACTTTCCACAGGGACCTCTCTGAAATCCAGACCGGACCATCGTCCCGTGACCAAGCCCAAGCTTTTCAAGCCCACTCTCTACAAATTGTATTGTGAGGGATCTCTCCCGCGTGAACCCAAAAATGTCACTGGGCCGCGCAGGAATCGTGTCCTTACAATGGTAATTATTAATAAATATTTATTATGATTGCATTTGTATATGAAGCTATATAGTAAGTTTTTAATGGACTTTAAATATAGAATATAATTTAAAATCAATTATATATATATATATATATATATTGTGGGGCCGGGGAGCTTACGATCCGACCCACGCTCTATTCGGGCTTAGGGCCCGTGCCGAGGAGGTAATGTGCCGAGGACGAATGATCGAAGGCCGAGGTGTCAAGAGGCACAGCTGAGGATGACCTTATCCTCGGCATTCCAAGACTTCAATGGGAAGAGCAACGACTCGATGAGGGCTATCCCCAAACAGCCCCCTGAAGGGGATGTGAATGGAATGGGGCCCATGTGGAGGTATGGCGCAAAATTGGTTCAAAGAAAACACGTCTCCTCCGCATTAAATGCACCTGCCAGCATCCTAATCATGTTAATGAGAAAAGACGCTTGGGCGGTATAACTTCGATCATCGCAACTAACAGAAAGTAAGAGGGTACAGTTGAGGTGACAGATACAGAAGTAAGCACCTGCCTTCGCGTTGATGAGAAAAGACGCTTGGGCAGTGTAACTTCGATCATCGCAACTAACAGAAAGTAAGAGGGTACAGTTAAGGTGACGGATATAGAAGTGAGCACCTGCCTGACCAACAAGTGGAGGACTAATATCAACCAAGAAGGACTATATAATGAAAGAGGGGAGTGTGCCAAAAGGTGGCTGGGAAAAATGGCCAAAAACCAGAGCCTCCCAGTCCGCCCCCAGGAGAAAGACTCCCAGGGCGAACACGATTTTAACCATGTATGAACGTTACGAAAACCCGTCGTCTGGTGACTAAGGCCTAACCTTTCAAACCCACGTTCTATAAATGATATTGTTTGGACCTTTTTACGTGCGAACCCAACACTGTTACTGATCGTTACAGATCGTGCCCTTACATATATATATATATATATATATATTGTTGTGTAAGATTATGAGGTTTCAAAGCTTATGTTTTAAAATATTATGAGGTCTCGCAAGTTATGTGACAAAATATTAAGAGATTATTCAAAATAAAATATGAAATAGTAAAATGTCTTTGGTATTGTATATATTATTATAGATTATAGATTATAAATTTACACATTATTGAAAAAAAAAATGAAAAAGAAGAAAGAAAGAAAAAGAAGAAGTATATGGTGGTAGACTGGTAGGTTTAAAATCGCTAGAAGGAAATAAGATCATTTGATAACATTAATTTTTTGTTCTTCGTAATGGGTGAGGTTAGATTAACAACTGTGATGAAACATATTTATCAAGGAAGCGTCATGTGATGAAGACCATTATCAACTCAACTCAAGAGAAAATTCAATTAGATTCTAAATTGAATTCTAATTGTTATCTAATTTTGCACCACGTGTCTTATTTAAGTCTAATATAAACAAACCATTAGATTCTTAAAAAATAAATAAATAAACCATCAAAATCCCAATTAAAAAAAAAAAGATAACCTTATGTTTTTATCAAAAAAAAAAAAAAAAAAACGAAGCTCATGTATATATATCTATAGATTAAAAAATATGTAACTCTTACACTAAATATAATTTAAACTCATATATCATATATGTGTGTAATTTTTAATTGCTTTTAATTGTACCATACATATGCATGGGTTATACACTAGTTATGGGTAAATTGAGGTAGGGTGATTTGATTGATTTGTTTGTTTAGTGGTGAGCAAGGTAAATTACTAAGGGGCTATTTGGATTAAAAAAAAATGATCACTCATCACTTATCACTGAAAATACTCAAACTTTCTAAGGTGACATGTTTGACACTTGTTTCCAACTTCTAATAACTCAAAACATTTTACTTTTTGTGGGACCCACGAATTGACTTGGTGCAGCTTTTACTTCTTATCTCTTTTTTCTTTTCTTTTTTCCTTCAACCCCCAGTACCCATACTCACTGAACCCAAAGCTTCTTATTTTTTTTTTCTTATTTTTTTCCCTTCAACCCCCAACACCCAAACTCATCGAACCCAAATTGCTCTCAAGCACCGTTCACCCAAAAAAGGAGAGGGTTGGAAAGAATAAGATGAATCGTTATCCCAATCGTTGACCCAAATCGCTCTTTGGGTCTCTCTCAATCTGGGTTTTGTTTCCCAACAACACCACCAAACCAAACCCATCTCCGATCTGAGACCACCCACTAGAACACCCAGTAGAAGAAATCACTTGGATTTGAGACAACCTAGATTGAAAAGAAAAACCTAGATGGGGAATGTGAAAACACTATGTGTATGATGGGTATTATGTGTTTATGGGTTTGATTTTCTGGGTTTAAGAAATCGGTACCCATGTGTTTCTTTTTTTGTTGATAAAGTTACCCATGTGTTTCTGTGAAGAAGAAAAGAAAGAAAAAGAATGAAGGAGAAGGAGAAGGAGAAAAAAAAAATGGCCGTTGGAGTGAGTCTGTAAAGAAGAAAGAAAGAAAAAGAAAAAAGAAGAAGAAAAAAGTCATTGAGTGAGTCTATGAAGAAGAAATGAGAGAAAAAGTAAGGAGGAGAAAAAAAATAAAAGTAAGGACATGACTTCTCTTTGACCGTGTGTCCTAGAAATGTACGTGTATTTACCAAAATGCTATCATAACTCAGTTTTTATAACTCAAAAACACCTAAAAGTTGTTTTTAGTTTCGCTAACTCATCACTCAAAAATTAAAGAATTAAAGTGATAGAAACAAAACTTAAAAACACAACCAAACAGACTTCATTTCCGTGGGACCTAGTTTTGAGTTATGGGTGATGAAAACAGGGTGATAGATGATGAAAAACATGAAATCCAAACAACCCCTAATTAATTAGCTTCAACTTATGCTGAGTAGAGCCCTTTTGAAGCTCAATTTATACGAAACTCACATGGATTTACTTGATCTTATTCAATTTCATGCATGAGTTTGGAAGTTTAGGATGAATGGAGACTGTGTATAAAACTTATGTAGTTTGTTCACATATATAAATTCAATTTACATTGTACCTTTTTTTTTTCTTTTGTGGGAAAAAGGCATACGATAATTAAATTACAAATCCATGGTAATAAAACTTATTATATTATTGTTAGCTAGCTAGCCTTCAAAATTTCTCAAATAAGCATTCAATCGATGCCAAAAGAAGTAGGCAAATCCACAAAGAGACGAAGAGAACAAAACTGAAAACTCTCTCGAGGTTCGCATAGCTAATCTTTATCTATTTTCTTTACAGACTTGTTTGGGGTTAACTAAGTTGTAGCTTTAGCATAGATATAAATATTAGAAGTCAAACGTAGGTTTGAGTTCTTACTTTATAAAAATATAAGATAACTTGTAGCTGTAGATACAAATGACCAGTTCATTTCATCTAATAACCAGCTCATTCATTTCGTAGCCATTATTTATATTTGTTTTACATTCACATTGTGGATTGAAAAACAGTAAAACACCCAAATTCTTCTCATGTAAAAATATAAATATAGGCTTGAGAGACGTCATTAAACTACAGGACTTTTGACTATATAAACTTAAGATAGTGATTTCTCTTAAACTTCCATCAATGCTCTTTTTATCGAAAAACAAGTTTAAGGTTGGTTTGTTTTATCATAAAATACCAATATATTTTGACATTTAAGCTTATATAAATTTTTTTAAAGTATAATTGTATTTTTAGTTTTTTACATGTCATATTTATTAATAAAATAAGTTCATCCAAACATGTTATTGTCTTATGTGACAAGAAATTTTAAATGAATTATAGATCTCCATCACAAAGTACACGTTAATTTACAATAGCTTATCAAAACTTTAGATTTGATTAATCAGATTAGTTGTAATGTTTCCCCATAGTTAAAATTTCTTTTAGTTCCTTCATATATAAGTATATAACCTTAATTAATTTCACATGTTTGTCATGTGCTTATTTGAAAAAATAGAAAGAAAGAAAGAAAGAAAAATACAAGATCATTTAGTAATGTAACATGAATGCAAGTTTTAGTATTAGACACAATGGAAATTGGAGAAGCTTTTATAATAGGAGAAACATTGCAACCAACCCCTTAGTTGTGTTCTGTAGTTATATATATATATATAACTAACCCCATAGTTTAAGAGGTTAATTAATTAATTAATATTTTGGAGAACATTACAACTGATTCCATAATTCGAAGTAAAAAATTTATAATTTATAATTTATCACTAATATTACCATCAATCAATAAAACCTACATTTCTCTCACACACACATATATAAATAATTTTATGCCACCACAACTCTCACAACACCATCACAATTCACACCCCACCCAATAACCTAATCACGCATAGACTTACACATGGTCATAGACTCATAGTAATTGACAAATACCAAATGGTAAGCAACGCGCATACACAAAATTGGTAATCCTGTTTTTGTCTTGCCTCCTATTTGCTTAAGTAATACAAGTAAACTTTATTTGACTCTTGAGTCTTGCCATTGTCTATTAGACTAGGATATTTCTTTCTTCTTAAAAACAAAAAGCAAAAACTAGGATATGTCTCATGGCAACATCATAAAACCCCAAAAGTCAAATTTATTTTTATTGTTTTTTTGTGGGTCCTAAATAATTTAGCTGTTAAGTTTTGTTTGTTGTCAAATAAATTATCTAAATTTTCATGATTTTTGTAACTCATTAACATATTATGCTCTCCGTTATTAAGAGAATTAGAGTTCGAATCTCATTTCCCTATTATTATATATAGAACTAAATTAAATAAAAGATTTAAGTTTGAAATTGATGTACACAAAAAAGTAATTAGTGTCTTAACTTGATAATAAAAAAAATTTATCATAAATTATACCCTATAAGTTAAAATCAAATTGTATGTATCGGAAAAAAAAAGTTAACTTATAAAATTTTGGATTCAAATTCCTCTAACATAAAAAAAAAAATCAATATATCTTGTTATGATACTAAAATCTTTTTGTTACAAACTTACGATGCTAAAAAATAATTACGATAGAGTGGACGCTATAAATATAAATTATATATAAATATCATTTTGTGAATAACAAAATAACAACTCACTCAAACGGTATAATTCAAATTTTGGGAGAAAAGAAAAAAAAAAAAAAAAAAAAAATTCTGGTGGGTAAAAGATTCAATGGAGAGTGAAATTGGTTGAGTATTTATACAGCAAAGCAAAGGATCCATAGGACTCCTCATTTAGTAGGGCTTTTGTCTCCCCAGTTCTCTATTCACTCCCACTATCCCAAGAAGGGGCAGAAAGAACCAAGACTTTAATCTCTCTGCCCCTCTCTCACCCACCTCTCTCTTCCTCTCCATCTATCTCTGCTTCACCATCTAGTTAAGCCCTTTCTCATTTTTCATGTTTTTCTTATGTGTTTGATTAACTGTATTGGTTGTGTGTATGATGTATCTATTTTGTTTGTGTTGTGTGTTTTCCTTGCTGGGTTTTGTGCATCTTGAACTGGGTTTTTGTTTTTATGTTGGTTTATTGGGAGCTTTTTTTGATTTTCCTTACTGGGTTTTGTGTATATATTGGTTTTCTGTTTTCTCTACCTTTCATTGGGTTCTTTTTTGTGTGTATGTAATTGGGTTTTTGCTTGTATGTTGGTTTATTGGGTGTTTTTTTTTTTTGTTACTGGGTTTTGTTGTATATATTGGGTTTCTTCCTTTGAGTGATTCTGGGATTTTGTTTGTGTAATTTGTGGTATTGGGTGTTTGACTAACTGGGTTTTGTTGATTGATAATTTGATATTGACTTATGCAGTATAGTCTTTCTGTGATGGGAGAGAGAATCCCACCTGGGAGTTACTTCCAGTACCCTCCTCCTGGAGTACCTGCTTCTCCTATTAGGTCTGCTTCTATACCTACAGATCGAGAAAGGTTGGTTCAAGTGCTCAACACTACAGAAATTTATGCCTTTTCTATTATTCATCTTGATTTTGTTATTTTTGTTGTCTTTTTTTGATGGGCTTTCATTGAAACATGTAAAAATTAGTGCTTTCAAAGAAGTAGTTTTAAGTTTTCTAATTCCATAATTTTGTCGATTTTTATTTATGTAATTTTCCCCCAATGAGGTGGTAGACATGTTTGGAAGCTTGTCTGTAAATATAATTTTCAATCTTCTCTTTGAAATTGTCCCTCTGTGCTCAATTTATTGTTTTTGGTTTATGAATTAGCTCAATTGTATTTCTGTATTTTAGTGTTCATTTAACGAACTTTTAGTTGAGAATAAAATAAATTTTGAATCTTTTCTTTATGACCGATTTTATACTGATATGTGGTGCCAATTTCCAATGATTCATTTATTCATAAACGATAAACTAACTGTTGAAGATACACGTTCCAAAGAAAAATGGCGCATAACTTTGGTGGAAAAGCCTTGTTGCTTGGCACTGGAGGGCTGGATGTCAAACATGTTTCTCACGCTGACCCGTTGAACATCTAATCGGTAACCTAGCCAGAAAAGGAGGAAAACAGAAAGAAAAGGATTATGCATTTAGCAGATTTTAAAATTTTAGAGTGAAACTGCTTCCTGTTATTTCATGACCATAGTTGGTGACTTGCTCTCTATACTGCTGCTTTCCTGGTTCTGTTTTCCCCCTTTTCATTTAGTGCCTGTTTGCTTCCCGAGAAATTGAGCAACTGAAAATTAAAACTTTTGGGGCCATGTTCTCTATTCTAAAGTTTTAACAAAAAGGAAACTCTTTTTTTTTTTTGGGTGTGTGTGTGTGGGGCTAAAGATCTAATAACTCTCTTTAGAAGATTGCTATCTACTGTTGGATCAATAGTTAGGCTTTTACTTTATGGGGTATGATAGGATGTAATACATGATTCCACTGCTATGATGATGGCAGATACATGGCTGAATTGCTGGCAGAGAAGCAAAAGTTGGGACCATTTATGCAAGTTCTTCCCATGTGCAGCAGGCTTTTAAATCAAGGTTAGTGAATCCACAACCTACCATTGCTGCAATGTGTGCTGCATTCTTCTGTTGTTTTTTTGCAGACCTGGCTGATACCAAGTTATGATTTCCTGTACCTTCTAAGTTCTAATGCCAAGAAAAATTTATCTTAGCAATGTGCTGAGCGAGATGGTCTTTGAAACAGATTATAAGACAAAGTATGATGCTTAGGCAATGCTGACAATGTACTGCATATCAAATCCTCTTGTACTTAAAACTATGATAGCTATGTTGGTTGGATTGGAAGTTGATTAGCTTTAAAATTATTTTGGCTGTATGTAGACCATAGTTTTGGGTATTTTGCTTTGCTACTTAACTTGATTTGTTCTTTCATCCAACTGCAGAAATAAGACGGGTTTCAGGCTTCAATCAAAGTTTTGTGGATCATGAAAGACTTGAGCATGAGAGCCCACTTAGGTCATTCGGTCAACCCCCTAACGGTAGAGCAATGGATTTGGAGGGATGGCCTGCGATGCAAATGGAGGTAAATCTAGTTTAAACCTTTGATGGATGTTCATCTTCGTTGGAAAATTTTATGTTTAGTTGATGTGCCATTCATGGTTTAAGCATCACCTGAGCATTTAGGGCCGCCTATCAATATCATACAATAATAACACAAGCATTAATAATTTGAGATCAAATCCCTGTATGTCAGAGGCTTAAAGCTCCTTCTCAACTTAATTTTAGTTAGTGAAGCCTTAGCATTAAGTACTTGAGTTCACTAACAAATTAGTTTTTGTCCTTAAGCCTTAGGTCCATGTTTTCTAGGCATAGCCCATTATCTTTGAATGCTTACAACTTATAACTATGTTGTAATTCATTTATTTAGTTTTCATTTGTTAGTGGATCAAATTTAGGGGCTTCATAGGGCTGCAATACAAATGTGGTGGGTTAGGTTCATTGTCATCTGTCTTGAAAATAATAATTTAACAATGATTTTTGTAGGCATAGAAGCATGCTGTTAAAACTTAACAAAACCTTGTCCTGAGCACCTGAGTTTTGCCAAACAATTGGCCACCTAACTCTACTTCATGTTTTCTTGTCAATCATAGTCCATTTTGTTTGTACAGTTGCATTTTATATTCTTTCAAGACTCTCTGCTTTGCACAACAATGACTAATCTTTACAAGATGTTAAAATAAACCTGCTCAATTTGTGGTTGGATGTTAGGCACTCCACTTTAGCTATTGTTTGTTCTATGTTTTTGTCACATTCCATGCACTCTAGTGAAAATGCAGGAAGCTAAATGTGGTGTGGAGTGCCAAGGTACCCTTCTGTGGTGGTAGTGGTATAATTTACATATGGTGGGTGCCTTCTTATGGCATCTGTGTTTTACTCTGGTCACCTCATACTTCTTTTGGGGTCCTTCTCACCTTCTCTTATCCTCTTCTTTATAATTTTTTAATTTATAGTGTCTATTGCAACATTTTCAAAGTCTGATGTTATATCATTTTATTTTATACCAATTGCGCTATAGAAAATGGAATACTGCATGTTTGTTTGTGTTAGATAGTAAGGTACATGATTCTACCACCCAGCCTCAGGTGGTCTCCACAACTTTCTAAAGTTCATAATCATGAAGTAAGGATAGGAGAAATCTTATACATATAGCAAGACATTCAGTAAGTTAGCTTCAGCAGATTTTTTGCTACAGTCAAATGATCTGCCCAGAATGTTTTGTTGTCAAAAATGAATGTATTATTATTCTTTTTGTAAAACTTTAGCATTTACATGCCACAATAAAAATGGACTATAATTGACAACCAAATGTTTGGCTGTGGATTGAGAGTATCATTTCCATTATGTAATATATGAAGAGAGAAGAATGGGGGAAAATACTAATTGTTTGAAAATTTTGATCCTCAGATGAACAAGACACTCTTTCTTGTTATTATTATTATTATGGAGATTCAACTGGCTGGGCTCTCTTGAAACATGGTAGAAAGAGAGTTTGGGATATAAGATTGTGATTTGATGTTGAAATTATTTGAACTTTTGTTGATAATTTTGCTCCTGCAGGAAAATGGACATATTCAAAGAATGACTCCATTACAAACTCCTTCGATGGGTTGGCCTGGGGTGCAAGGAATTCCAACTACTCCTATTGTAAAGAGAGTTATTAGACTTGATGTTCCTGTGGACAAATATCCAAGTGTAAGTTAATGTGTCCCTGTGGAGTTAATTTTGACCTTTTCCTTTTCAGTACATAGTAGTTCCTAAAATAAAGCTTGGCAGTATAATTTTGTTGGCCGAATTCTGGGACCACGTGGGAACTCACTGAAAAGGGTTGAAGCCATGACAGAATGTAGGGTGTACATAAGAGGCCGTGGCTCTGTTAAGGATGCTGTAAAGGTATCATGAAATGTTTTCCTTCTTTCCCCTTACATTCATTTTTACCCTCTCACTACATAGTTTGCTTAAGTAGTTTACTCATTTAGTGACAATGAAATTAAGTACAAGTGTTGAATAGTTGACACAGTAATTTGGAATTTTGTTAGTCTAAACTTCCTCTTTGCATCCTTATAGATTTCACGTAGCTTTATGTTTGAGTGTTGTTCTCTGTTTAAATTTTTGTTAATGGCTTATTGTTGTGATTCATTAACATGTAGATTGTCATTTTAGACCAATTTTCCTCTTTTTCATATCTTCTAAATAAGGACTTGTTAAATTGTAGGTGATGTGTGAATAGCTTGTCTCCACATTTATCTAGTCCTACTCCCTTTGCATATCTATATCAAAGCTTCCAATGTTATCAAATTTCCCCAAATGTGGGAGCTATAATCACTAAATGGGCACCAATCTATGTATTTTGATTTGAGTTTTGCAATATTAGATCTTTTGGGTTCATTCTTTTTGTTCCCTTTTTTTTTTTTTTTTGGTGGGGGGGGGGTTGGATTTTTCAAGTGGTTAAACACCAATGATGCTTGTGGTGTAACTTAATCATTAGTTTAAGCATATAAAACTGAGTGTGCTGAAGCATGAAATGAATTCTAGATGAGTAACCTATATATGATGTCTGGGCTTGAACTTTATTTGACAGGGGCTGTCAATTGAGGTTAATAATAAACTTATGAACATCGATATAGACCAGCACCATCCATCCACCTTCCTTAATGTCTTGTCAGGGTAAGACCAGGATAGCAAGAATCCCACTGACATTGGATATTTTTTTGAGAGGGGGGGTGGGGATGAGGAATGGGGGATGGTTGAAGAGATATTATTACCTGCAGGTGTGAATATTGAATGTTGAATGTACAGTTCTAAGCATCCTTTCTTTTCTAATAATTAAGTGCCAATCTTCAAGTTGAATGATAGGTCATATCTGGCCCACTTTTATGGGGGAAAAAGAACTAGAATGGGGATAGTGGTCTGTAAAAGAGGAATGAACATTCTGTGTCTGTCTGAGTAATACAGAATGGAAAATGTTGCTTTCCATTGGAATGATAATTTAGTCAAATACATCATCACATTTTAAAATACTCTTATGGACATTGTATAGTTATTATTATTAAAGTGCCTTCTCATTTATATGAGTATTTATTTCAATAATTTGTGAATGCCCTGATTTTTTGAGATGCATAATTTATATTGCATCTATATAAGTTATGACATTTTGAGTTGGACTCATATTTAAAAGTATTTTTATTATTGCTTGCCATATCACTTTTGAATGACAATGAAGTTGATTTTCTTAATGAGGAAGTTGATGTGTGTTTGAAAACTTTTGTTAAATGAAATAGGATAAGTTCTGATGGTCAAGGTTTATGGTAATGATTTGCATTTCCTGTGATGCCCACTGGGTTCAAGTCCTATACTTTCTTCTCATTCTCTTGAGGACCTATGTTATTTCTGTAGGAAGAGAAACTGAAAGATAAACCTGGATATGAGCACCTTAATGAGCCGCTGCATGTGTTGGTGGAGGCTGAATTTCCAGAGGATATTATAAATGCACGCTTGGATTATGCAATGACAATATTAGAAAACCTTTTGAAGCCTGTGGTATGAACTGGAACAAATGTATTGTTTTCACCCTTGCCCATTTTTCATGGCACGTGTTATAACCTATCTCTCTGTGTAGGATGAATCGTTGGATCATTATAAGAAGCAACAACTAAGGGAACTGGCTATGCTGAATGGTACCCTAAGGGAAGAAAGCCCAAGCATGAGCCCTAGTATGAGCCCAAGCATGTCGCCCTTCAACAGTACAGGGATGAAAAGAGCGAAGACTGGAAGATAACCTCTAAAATGTTGACAATGTGGCATTGCTTAATCTGCTGAATTGCTAGCAAGCAATTGTTGATGACCTGATGGCATGTTTACAAGAACCTTGGGATGCTGTGTTTACAACCAGTTACTTCTACACCTGAGGTAATTTTGGGCTCGGATTGTTTTGGCATCACCGATGGATTAACCGCTTCATTCATTTTTGAGATATGCGCTCACATCTATTGTGACTTACTATTCTTTCATGTATTATTAATTTTGAACATTGAAGACTTTATTTCATTAGTTTAATACCTTAATAACCACCCCCTATTCAATTTATCTGTATTCTGCCAGCTGCTGGGTCATAAAACTCAAATGTACTTTGACATTATTAAAACATCTATTATATAACATGCCTATGCTGATATATGCATGCTTTTCTTGAATTTGTGAAGTGTTCCACTATTGTATTGTGAAATCAATTTTTAGTGTCTTACGTGTATGGCCTCTTTGCAAGATTATGATAGATTGCCTCTACCAAGGAGGAGGTGAATTTATGATCTGTTGGGGTTGGTTGTTGAAGAAACTGAATACATGTACATTTTTCTCTCGTTAATCACTTATTTAATCCCCATCTCTATTATAAATTAGCAGTGACTAATATATACATTGATCTTTTGGGATCAATTGACTCGAAACATCATGATGCCAATAGGATCGGCTGTGGCTCTGACGCAGGACATGGCTGTTAGTATTTGCAATCTTGTTGTCAACAATTGACAAAAGACGTCAGTGGCCATCTTGATGCTGTGATGAAAAACTTTATGCTTACTTGAATTATGGGCCAATAGAGTAATTGAGGGTGGGATTGGATTGGAAATTCCGAAATATCAGTACCATTTTAACTTAATCAATCAATCATGCTGCTTTATGTTTTCTAGGCCCTGTTAGAAAACATCCATATTCCACTAACTTCATGTGCAACCTAAAATATGTTGAAAACCAACGGCTGTACCACAATAATTGTATGGTTGAACAATTATTGGTTGTAAGTTGTAAAATATCACAGTACCGAATATTATAGGTTGAAAGGGAGAGCAGGCTGTGAATTCACAAATAATACACCTACCTGTATTCTTTCAACTGTTTTTGAAGTACAGGCAAGACTTACTGGTGTGCATCCAACCTATTGGTTGAGGGGACAAGAGATATTAACATAGTACTTGAATAGTTTTAGAACCAATCCTCTTGCTTTGACATGTCTGGCTCATATCATGGTTTGCACACAACATTTATTTTCCTGAATAAAAAAGAATTAGAGTAAATAGATATTTTCCTGAATAAAAAAGAATTAGAGTAACTAGCTCTTGAAGATCTTGACCATAGCAGAGTAGAAGAAAGTGGTCTGATGTCGTAGATGTATTTTAGCTACGCACAATCAGTATGACCTTAAGCATTAGTATTGGTGGTGTTAAAAAACTGAGTTGCTATTTTTAGCACCACAAACACCAAAAAACATGCAACATCAGTGGTGTTATAGTTAAAATTTTTAGCAACATAGCTACAGTAAACTAGTAGCACTACCAGTTTACTGTAGCTACAAGCTAAAATTAAGAACCATTATTTTATTCTCTCTAGCTCTTTCATTCTCACTTCTCCACTTCTCTCTCTCATCTTCTCCTTCACTCTCAATTGGCCTCCACTGATAGTGCCTCCATGGTACTCATGCACCCACCACAC